>NW_026991224.1:0-146405 GCF_036250125.1 Pseudopipra pipra
TACACTCAGGCACACTCAGGCACACTCAGGCACACCCGCACACACGCACACACTCTGACGCACTCACACTCAGACGCACTCACACACACTCAGACACACTGAGACACACTTGAACACACTCGTGCACACCCAGACACTCACACACTCAGGCACACTCCCACACAGTCAAGCACACTCAGATGCACCTGCACACACTCAAACACACTGAGACACACCTGGAAACACTCAGACACACTCAGACACATAAATACATGCTCAGATAAACTCAGGCCTAATCAGACAAACTCAGGCACACCCAGACACACTAAGACACACTCAGACACACTCGCACACACTCAGGCACACTCATACACACTCATGCACACTCAGACACAACACACTCACACACACTCAGACACACTCACACACACTCAGACACACTCAGGCACACTCAGATACACTCAGACACACTCAGACACACTTGAACACACTCAGACAAACTTAGGCACACTCGCACACACCCAGACACATTTGCTCACTCTCAGATACGCTCAGACACACTGAGACTCACTCACACACAGGCACACTCAGACACACTCGACACACTCAGACATAGTCACACACAATCACACACACTCAGACACTCTCAGGCACACCCAGACAAACTTGCACACACTCAGACACACTCGGACACACTCACACACACTCACACACTCACACACACTCAGACACTCTCAGACACACTCAGACACACTCAGGCACACTCGCACACACCCAGACACATTCGCTCACACTCAGATACGTTCAGACACACTCAGGCACACAGCCAGACACACTTAAACACACTCAGACACACTCAGGTAAATTCTCACACACCCAAATGCACTCAGACAAACTCGCACACAGACAAGCACACTCAGATGCACCTGCACACACTCAAACACACTGAGACACACCTGGAAACACTCAGACACACGCAGACACATAAATACATGCTCAGACAAACTCAGGCCTAATCAGACAAACTCAGGCACACACAGACACACTCGCACACACTCAGACACCTCAGGCACACTCAGACACACTCGTGTACACCGAGACAAACTCAGACGCACTCACACACACTCAGACATTCTCAGGCACACCCAGACACACTTGCACACACTCACACACTGTCACACACTCAGACACACTCAGGCACACCCAGACACACTCAGACACACTCACACACTCTCACACACACTCGGACACACTTAGGCACACAGCCAGACACACTTAAACACATTCAGACACACTCAGGCACACTCACACACACTCAGGCACATTCAGACACACTTGTGCACACCCAGACATATTCAGACACACTCAGGCACACTCACACACAGTCCGACACACTCTCACACACCCAGATACACTCAGACACAGTCAGACACATTGGTGTAAACCCAGATAGACACACTCAGACACACTCACACACACAGTCACACATACTCACACTCACCCACACACACTCAGACACACTCAGGCACACTTGAACACACTCAGGCACACTCAGGCACACCCGCACACACTCAGACACACTCAGACAAACTTAGGCACACTCGCACACACCCAGACACTCTCGCACACACTCAGGCACACTCAGACACACTCACACGCACTCACACACACTCAGACACACTGAGACACACTTGAACACACTCCGACACACTCAGACACTCACACACTCAGACACACTCCCACTCACTCAAGCACACTCAGGTGCACCTGCACACACTCAAACACACTGAGACACACCTGGAAACACTCAGACACACTCAGACACATAAATACATGCTCAGATAAACTCAGGCCTAATCAGACAAACTCAGGCACACACAGACACATTCTCACACACTCAGACACACTCAAACACACTCGCAGACATTCAGACACCTCAGGCACACTCAGACACCCTAGTGCACACCCAGACAAACTCAGACACACTCAGACACACTCACACACACTCAGACACTCTCAGGCACACAAAGACACACTCGCACACACTCACACACTCACACACACTCAGACACACTCAGGCACACCCAGACACACTCAGACACACTCCCACACAACCAGATACACTCAGAAACATTCAGACACACTCGTGCAAACCCAGATACACTCACACACACTCAGGCACACCTGCACATACGCACACACTGACACACTCACACTCCCACACACCCAGATACACTCAGACACAGTCAGACACACTTGTGCAAACCCAGATACACTCAGAAACACTCACACACACTCACACACTCAGGCACACACGCAAGCACTCAGACACTCTCAAACACTCTCTCACACACTCAGACACACTCAGACACACTTGAACACACTCAGGCACACTCAGGCACACCCGCACACACTCAGACACACTCAGACACACTCACACACACTCGCAGACACTCAGACACACTCAGGCACTCTCTCACACACTCAGACACACTTAGGCACACTCGCACACACCCAGACACATTCGCTCACTATCAGATACGCTCAGACACACTCAGACACACTCGCACACAGCCAGACACACTTAAACACACTCAGGCACACTCAGACACACTCATGCACACCCAGACAAACTCAGGCACACACAGACACACTCGCACACACTCAGACACCTCAGGCACACTCAGACACACTCGTGTACACCGAGACAAACTCAGACGCACTCACACACACTCAGACATTCTCAGGCACACCCAGACACACTTGCACACACTCACACACTGTCACACACTCAGACACACTCAGGCACACCCAGACACACTCAGACACACTCACACACTCTCACACACACTCGGACACACTTAGGCACACAGCCAGACACACTTAAACACATTCAGACACACTCAGGCACACTCACACACACTCAGGCACATTCAGACACACTTGTGCACACCCAGACATATTCAGACACACTCAGGCACACTCACACACAGTCCGACACACTCTCACACACCCAGATACACTCAGACACAGTCAGACACATTGGTGTAAACCCAGATAGACACACTCAGACACACTCACACACACAGTCACACATACTCACACTCACCCACACACACTCAGACACACTCAGGCACACTTGAACACACTCAGGCACACTCAGGCACACCCGCACACACTCAGACACACTCAGACAAACTTAGGCACACTCGCACACACCCAGACACTCTCGCACACACTCAGGCACACTCAGACACACTCACACGCACTCACACACACTCAGACACACTGAGACACACTTGAACACACTCCGACACACTCAGACACTCACACACTCAGACACACTCCCACTCACTCAAGCACACTCAGGTGCACCTGCACACACTCAAACACACTGAGACACACCTGGAAACACTCAGACACACTCAGACACATAAATACATGCTCAGATAAACTCAGGCCTAATCAGACAAACTCAGGCACACACAGACACATTCTCACACACTCAGACACACTCAAACACACTCGCAGACATTCAGACACCTCAGGCACACTCAGACACCCTAGTGCACACCCAGACAAACTCAGACACACTCAGACACACTCACACACACTCAGACACTCTCAGGCACACAAAGACACACTCGCACACACTCACACACTCACACACACTCAGACACACTCAGGCACACCCAGACACACTCAGACACACTCCCACACAACCAGATACACTCAGAAACATTCAGACACACTCGTGCAAACCCAGATACACTCACACACACTCAGGCACACCTGCACATACGCACACACTGACACACTCACACTCCCACACACCCAGATACACTCAGACACAGTCAGACACACTTGTGCAAACCCAGATACACTCAGAAACACTCACACACACTCACACACTCAGGCACACACGCAAGCACTCAGACACTCTCAAACACTCTCTCACACACTCAGACACACTCAGACACACTTGAACACACTCAGGCACACTCAGGCACACCCGCACACACTCAGACACACTCAGACACACTCACACACACTCGCAGACACTCAGACACACTCAGGCACTCTCTCACACACTCAGACACACTTAGGCACACTCGCACACACCCAGACACATTCGCTCACTATCAGATACGCTCAGACACACTCAGACACACTCGCACACAGCCAGACACACTTAAACACACTCAGCACACTCAGACACACTCATGCACACCCAGACAAACTCAGACACACTCACAAACACTCAGACACACTCAGACACATAAATACATGCTCAGACAAACTCAGGCCTAATCAGACAAACTCAGGCACACCCAGACACACTAAGACACACTCAGACACACTCACACACACTCAGGCACACTCATACACACTCATGCACACTCAGACACAACACACTCACACACACTCAGACACACTCACACACACTCACACACACTCACACACACTCAGACACACTCAGGCACACTCATATACACTCAGACACACTCAGACACACTCTCACACAGCCAGACACACTTAAACACACTCAGGCACACTCAGGCACACTCAGGCACACCCGCACACACGCACACACTCTGACGCACTCACACTCAGACGCACTCACACACACTCAGACACACTGAGACACACTTGAACACACTCGTGCACACCCAGACACTCACACACTCAGGCACACTCCCACACAGTCAAGCACACTCAGATGCACCTGCACACACTCAAACACACTGAGACACACCTGGAAACACTCAGACACACTCAGACACATAAATACATGCTCAGATAAACTCAGGCCTAATCAGACAAACTCAGGCACACCCAGACACACTAAGACACACTCAGACACACTCGCACACACTCAGGCACACTCATACACACTCATGCACACTCAGACACAACACACTCACACACACTCAGACACACTCACACACACTCAGACACACTCAGGCACACTCAGATACACTCAGACACACTCAGACACACTTGAACACACTCAGACAAACTTAGGCACACTCGCACACACCCAGACACATTTGCTCACTCTCAGATACGCTCAGACACACTGAGACTCACTCACACACAGGCACACTCAGACACACTCGACACACTCAGACACAGTCACACACAATCACACACACTCAGACACTCTCAGGCACACCCAGACAAACTTGCACACACTCAGACACACTCGGACACACTCACACACACTCACACACTCACACACACTCAGACACTCTCAGACACACTCAGACACACTCAGGCACACTCGCACACACCCAGACACATTCGCTCACACTCAGATACGTTCAGACACACTCAGGCACACAGCCAGACACACTTAAACACACTCAGACACACTCAGGTAAATTCTCACACACCCCAAATGCACTCAGACAAACTCGCACACAGACAAGCACACTCAGATGCACCTGCACACACTCAAACACACTGAGACACACCTGGAAACACTCAGACACACGCAGACACATAAATACATGCTCAGACAAACTCAGGCCTAATCAGACAAACTCAGGCACACACAGACACACTCGCACACACTCAGACACCTCAGGCACACTCAGACACACTCGTGTACACCGAGACAAACTCAGACGCACTCACACACACTCAGACATTCTCAGGCACACCCAGACACACTTGCACACACTCACACACTGTCACACACTCAGACACACTCAGGCACACCCAGACACACTCAGACACACTCACACACTCTCACACACACTCGGACACACTTAGGCACACAGCCAGACACACTTAAACACATTCAGACACACTCAGGCACACTCACACACACTCAGGCACATTCAGACACACTTGTGCACACCCAGACATATTCAGACACACTCAGGCACACTCACACACAGTCCGACACACTCTCACACACCCAGATACACTCAGACACAGTCAGACACATTGGTGTAAACCCAGATAGACACACTCAGACACACTCACACACACAGTCACACATACTCACACTCACCCACACACACTCAGACACACTCAGGCACACTTGAACACACTCAGGCACACTCAGGCACACCCGCACACACTCAGACACACTCAGACAAACTTAGGCACACTCGCACACACCCAGACACTCTCGCACACACTCAGGCACACTCAGACACACTCACACGCACTCACACACACTCAGACACACTGAGACACACTTGAACACACTCCGACACACTCAGACACTCACACACTCAGACACACTCCCACTCACTCAAGCACACTCAGGTGCACCTGCACACACTCAAACACACTGAGACACACCTGGAAACACTCAGACACACTCAGACACATAAATACATGCTCAGATAAACTCAGGCCTAATCAGACAAACTCAGGCACACACAGACACATTCTCACACACTCAGACACACTCAAACACACTCGCAGACATTCAGACACCTCAGCCACACTCAGACACCCTAGTGCACACCCAGACAAACTCAGACACACTCAGACACACTCACACACACTCAGACACTCTCAGGCACACAAAGACACACTCGCACACACTCACACACTCACACACACTCAGACACACTCAGGCACACCCAGACACACTCAGACACACTCCCACACAACCAGATACACTCAGAAACATTCAGACACACTCGTGCAAACCCAGATACACTCACACACACTCAGGCACACCTGCACATACGCACACACTGACACACTCACACTCTCACACACTCAGATGCACTAAGACACACTCAGACACACTCCCACACACTCAAGTACACTCACACACACTCACACACACTCAGACACTCTCAGGCACACCCAGACACACTCACACACACTCACACACTCACACACACTCAGACACACTCAGGCACACTCAGGCACACTCACACACACTCACACACATTCACACACACTCAGACACACTTGGACACACTTAGGCACACAGCCAGACACACTTAAACACATTCAGACACACTCAGGCACACTCACACACACTCAGGCACATTCAGACACACTCGTGCACACCCAGACACACTCAAACACACTCAGGCACACTCACACACACTCCCACACACCCAGATACACTCAGACACAGTCAGACACACTTGTGCAAACCCAGATACACTCAGAAACACTCACACACACTCACACACTCAGGCACACACGCAAGCACTCAGACACTCTCAAACACTCTCTCACACACTCAGACACACTCAGACACACTTGAACACACTCAGGCACACTCAGGCACACCCGCACACACTCAGACACACTCAGACACACTCACACACACTCGCAGACACTCAGACACACTCAGGCACTCTCTCACACACTCAGACACACTTAGGCACACTCGCACACACCCAGACACATTCGCTCACTATCAGATACGCTCAGACACACTCAGACACACTCGCACACAGCCAGACACACTTAAACACACTCAGGCACACTCAGACACACTCATGCACACCCAGACAAACTCAGACACACTCACAAACACTCAGACACACTCAGACACATAAATACATGCTCAGACAAACTCAGGCCTAATCAGACAAACTCAGGCACACCCAGACACACTAAGACACACTCAGACACACTCACACACACTCAGGCACACTCATACACACTCATGCACACTCAGACACAACACACTCACACACACTCAGACACACTCACACACACTCACACACACTCACACACACTCAGACACACTCAGGCACACTCATATACACTCAGACACACTCAGACACACTCTCACACAGCCAGACACACTTAAACACACTCAGGCACACTCAGGCACACTCAGGCACACCCGCACACACGCACACACTCTGACGCACTCACACTCAGACGCACTCACACACACTCAGACACACTGAGACACACTTGAACACACTCGTGCACACCCAGACACTCACACACTCAGGCACACTCCCACACAGTCAAGCACACTCAGATGCACCTGCACACACTCAAACACACTGAGACACACCTGGAAACACTCAGACACACTCAGACACATAAATACATGCTCAGATAAACTCAGGCCTAATCAGACAAACTCAGGCACACCCAGACACACTAAGACACACTCAGACACACTCGCACACACTCAGGCACACTCATACACACTCATGCACACTCAGACACAACACACTCACACACACTCAGACACACTCACACACACTCAGACACACTCAGGCACACTCAGATACACTCAGACACACTCAGACACACTTGAACACACTCAGACAAACTTAGGCACACTCGCACACACCCAGACACATTTGCTCACTCTCAGATACGCTCAGACACACTGAGACTCACTCACACACAGGCACACTCAGACACACTCGACACACTCAGACATAGTCACACACAATCACACACACTCAGACACTCTCAGGCACACCCAGACAAACTTGCCACACACTCAGACACACTCGGACACACTCACACACACTCACACACTCACACACACTCAGACACTCTCAGACACACTCAGACACACTCAGGCACACTCGCACACACCCAGACACATTCGCTCACACTCAGATACGTTCAGACACACTCAGGCACACAGCCAGACACACTTAAACACACTCAGACACACTCAGGTAAATTCTCACACACCCAAATGCACTCAGACAAACTCGCACACAGACAAGCACACTCAGATGCACCTGCACACACTCAAACACACTGAGACACACCTGGAAACACTCAGACACACGCAGACACATAAATACATGCTCAGACAAACTCAGGCCTAATCAGACAAACTCAGGCACACACAGACACACTCGCACACACTCAGACACCTCAGGCACACTCAGACACACTCGTGTACACCGAGACAAACTCAGACGCACTCACACACACTCAGACATTCTCAGGCACACCCAGACACACTTGCACACACTCACACACTGTCACACACTCAGACACACTCAGGCACACCCAGACACACTCAGACACACTCACACACTCTCACACACACTCGGACACACTTAGGCACACAGCCAGACACACTTAAACACATTCAGACACACTCAGGCACACTCACACACACTCAGGCACATTCAGACACACTTGTGCACACCCAGACATATTCAGACACACTCAGGCACACTCACACACAGTCCGACACACTCTCACACACCCAGATACACTCAGACACAGTCAGACACATTGGTGTAAACCCAGATAGACACACTCAGACACACTCACACACACAGTCACACATACTCACACTCACCCACACACACTCAGACACACTCAGGCACACTTGAACACACTCAGGCACACTCAGGCACACCCGCACACACTCAGACACACTCAGACAAACTTAGGCACACTCGCACACACCCAGACACTCTCGCACACACTCAGGCACACTCAGACACACTCACACGCACTCACACACACTCAGACACACTGAGACACACTTGAACACACTCCGACACACTCAGACACTCACACACTCAGACACACTCCCACTCACTCAAGCACACTCAGGTGCACCTGCACACACTCAAACACACTGAGACACACCTGGAAACACTCAGACACACTCAGACACATAAATACATGCTCAGATAAACTCAGGCCTAATCAGACAAACTCAGGCACACACAGACACATTCTCACACACTCAGACACACTCAAACACACTCGCAGACATTCAGACACCTCAGGCACACTCAGACACCCTAGTGCACACCCAGACAAACTCAGACACACTCAGACACACTCACACACACTCAGACACTCTCAGGCACACAAAGACACACTCGCACACACTCACACACTCACACACACTCAGACACACTCAGGCACACCCAGACACACTCAGACACACTCCCACACAACCAGATACACTCAGAAACATTCAGACACACTCGTGCAAACCCAGATACACTCACACACACTCAGGCACACCTGCACATACGCACACACTGACACACTCACACTCCCACACACCCAGATACACTCAGACACAGTCAGACACACTTGTGCAAACCCAGATACACTCAGAAACACTCACACACACTCACACACTCAGGCACACACGCAAGCACTCAGACACTCTCAAACACTCTCTCACACACTCAGACACACTCAGACACACTTGAACACACTCAGGCACACTCAGGCACACCCGCACACACTCAGACACACTCAGACACACTCACACACACTCGCAGACACTCAGACACACTCAGGCACTCTCTCACACACTCAGACACACTTAGGCACACTCGCACACACCCAGACACATTCGCTCACTATCAGATACGCTCAGACACACTCAGACACACTCGCACACAGCCAGACACACTTAAACACACTCAGGCACACTCAGACACACTCATGCACACCCAGACAAACTCAGACACACTCAGACACACTCACAAACACTCAGACACACTCAGACACATAAATACATGCTCAGACAAACTCAGGCCTAATCAGACAAACTCAGGCACACCCAGACACACTAAGACACACTCAGACACACTCACACACACTCAGGCACACTCATACACACTCATGCACACTCAGACACAACACACTCACACACACTCAGACCACACTCACACACACTCACACACACTCACACACACTCAGACACACTCAGGCACACTCATATACACTCAGACACACTCAGACACACTCTCACACAGCCAGACACACTTAAACACACTCAGGCACACTCAGGCACACTCAGGCACACCCGCACACACGCACACACTCTGACGCACTCACACTCAGACGCACTCACACACACTCAGACACACTGAGACACACTTGAACACACTCGTGCACACCCAGACACTCACACACTCAGGCACACTCCCACACAGTCAAGCACACTCAGATGCACCTGCACACACTCAAACACACTGAGACACACCTGGAAACACTCAGACACACTCAGACACATAAATACATGCTCAGATAAACTCAGGCCTAATCAGACAAACTCAGGCACACCCAGACACACTAAGACACACTCAGACACACTCGCACACACTCAGGCACACTCATACACACTCATGCACACTCAGACACAACACACTCACACACACTCAGACACACTCACACACACTCAGACACACTCAGGCACACTCAGATACACTCAGACACACTCAGACACACTTGAACACACTCAGACAAACTTAGGCACACTCGCACACACCCAGACACATTTGCTCACTCTCAGATACGCTCAGACACACTGAGACTCACTCACACACAGGCACACTCAGACACACTCGACACACTCAGACATAGTCACACACAATCACACACACTCAGACACTCTCAGGCACACCCAGACAAACTTGCACACACTCAGACACACTCGGACACACTCACACACACTCACACACTCACACACACTCAGACACTCTCAGACACACTCAGACACACTCAGGCACACTCGCACACACCCAGACACATTCGCTCACACTCAGATACGTTCAGACACACTCAGGCACACAGCCAGACACACTTAAACACACTCAGACACACTCAGGTAAATTCTCACACACCCAAATGCACTCAGACAAACTCGCACACAGACAAGCACACTCAGATGCACCTGCACACACTCAAACACACTGAGACACACCTGGAAACACTCAGACACACTCAGACACATAAATACATGCTCAGACAAACTCAGGCCTAATCAGACAAACTCAGGCACACACAGACACACTCGCACACACTCAGACACCTCAGGCACACTCAGACACACTCGTGTACACCGAGACAAACTCAGACGCACTCACACACACTCAGACATTCTCAGGCACACCAGACACACTTGCACACACTCACACACTGTCACACACTCAGACACACTCAGGCACACCCAGACACACTCAGACACACTCACACACTCTCACACACACTCGGACACACTTAGGCACACAGCCAGACACACTTAAACACATTCAGACACACTCAGGCACACTCACACACACTCAGGCACATTCAGACACACTTGTGCACACCCAGACATATTCAGACACACTCAGGCACACTCACACACAGTCCGACACACTCTCACACACCCAGATACACTCAGACACAGTCAGACACATTGGTGTAAACCCAGATAGACACACTCAGACACACTCACACACACAGTCACACATACTCACACTCACCCACACACACTCAGACACACTCAGGCACACTTGAACACACTCAGGCACACTCAGGCACACCCGCACACACTCAGACACACTCAGACAAACTTAGGCACACTCGCACACACCCAGACACTCTCGCACACACTCAGGCACACTCAGACACACTCACACGCACTCACACACACTCAGACACACTGAGACACACTTGAACACACTCCGACACACTCACTCAGACACTCACACACTCAGACACACTCCCACTCACTCAAGCACACTCAGGTGCACCTGCACACACTCAAACACACTGAGACACACCTGGAAACACTCAGACACACTCAGACACATAAATACATGCTCAGATAAACTCAGGCCTAATCAGACAAACTCAGGCACACACAGACACATTCTCACACACTCAGACACACTCAAACACACTCGCAGACATTCAGACACCTCAGGCACACTCAGACACCCTAGTGCACACCCAGACAAACTCAGACACACTCAGACACACTCACACACACTCAGACACTCTCAGGCACACAAAGACACACTCGCACACACTCACACACTCACACACACTCAGACACACTCAGGCACACCCAGACACACTCAGACACACTCCCACACAACCAGATACACTCAGAAACATTCAGACACACTCGTGCAAACCCAGATACACTCACACACACTCAGGCACACCTGCACATACGCACACACTGACACACTCACACTCTCACACACTCAGATGCACTAAGACACACTCAGACACACTCCCACACACTCAAGTACACTCACACACACTCACACACACTCAGACACTCTCAGGCACACCCAGACACACTCACACACACTCACACACTCACACACACTCAGACACACTCAGGCACACTCAGGCACACTCACACACACTCACACACATTCACACACACTCAGACACACTTGGACACACTTAGGCACACAGCCAGACACACTTAAACACATTCAGACACACTCAGGCACACTCACACACACTCAGGCACATTCAGACACACTCGTGCACACCCAGACACACTCAAACACACTCAGGCACACTCACACACACTCCCACACACCCAGATACACTCAGACACAGTCAGACACACTTGTGCAAACCCAGATACACTCAGAAACACTCACACACACTCACACACTCAGGCACACACGCAAGCACTCAGACACTCTCAAACACTCTCTCACACACTCAGACACACTCAGACACACTTGAACACACTCAGGCACACTCAGGCACACCCGCACACACTCAGACACACTCAGACACACTCACACACACTCGCAGACACTCAGACACACTCAGGCACTCTCTCACACACTCAGACACACTTAGGCACACTCGCACACACCCAGACACATTCGCTCACTATCAGATACGCTCAGACACACTCAGACACACTCGCACACAGCCAGACACACTTAAACACACTCAGGCACACTCAGACACACTCATGCACACCCAGACAAACTCAGACACACTCAGACACACTCACAAACACTCAGACACACTCAGACACATAAATACATGCTCAGACAAACTCAGACCTAATCAGACAAACTCAGGCACACCCAGACACACTAAGACACACTCAGACACACTCACACACACTCAGGCACACTCATACACACTCATGCACACTCAGACACAACACACTCACACACACTCAGACACACTCACACACACTCACACACACTCACACACACTCAGACACACTCAGGCACACTCATATACACTCAGACACACTCAGACACACTCTCACACAGCCAGACACACTTAAACACACTCAGGCACACTCAGGCACACTCAGGCACACCCGCACACACGCACACACTCTGACGCACTCACACTCAGACGCACTCACACACACTCAGACACACTGAGACACACTTGAACACACTCGTGCACACCCAGACACTCACACACTCAGGCACACTCCCACACAGTCAAGCACACTCAGATGCACCTGCACACACTCAAACACACTGAGACACACCTGGAAACACTCAGACACACTCAGACACATAAATACATGCTCAGATAAACTCAGGCCTAATCAGACAAACTCAGGCACACCCAGACACACTAAGACACACTCAGACACACTCGCACACACTCAGGCACACTCATACACACTCATGCACACTCAGACACAACACACTCACACACACTCAGACACACTCACACACACTCAGACACACTCAGGCACACTCAGATACACTCAGACACACTCAGACACACTTGAACACACTCAGACAAACTTAGGCACACTCGCACACACCCAGACACATTTGCTCACTCTCAGATACGCTCAGACACACTGAGACTCACTCACACACAGGCACACTCAGACACACTCGACACACTCAGACATAGTCACACACAATCACACACACTCAGACACTCTCAGGCACACCCAGACAAACTTGCACACACTCAGACACACTCGGACACACTCACACACACTCACACACTCACACACACTCAGACACTCTCAGACACACTCAGACACACTCAGGCACACTCGCACACACCCAGACACATTCGCTCACTCCTCAGATACGTTCAGACACACTCAGGCACACAGCCAGACACACTTAAACACACTCAGACACACTCAGGCAAATTCTCACACACCCAAATGCACTCAGACAAACTCGCACACAGACAAGCACACTCAGATGCACCTGCACACACTCAAACACACTGAGACACACCTGGAAACACTCAGACACACGCAGACACATAAATACATGCTCAGACAAACTCAGGCCTAATCAGACAAACTCAGGCACACACAGACACACTCGCACACACTCAGACACCTCAGGCACACTCAGACACACTCGTGTACACCGAGACAAACTCAGACGCACTCACACGCACTCAGACATTCTCAGGCACACCCAGACACACTTGCACACACTCACACACTGTCACACACTCAGACACACTCAGGCACACCCAGACACACTCAGACACACTCACACACTCTCACACACACTCGGACACACTTAGGCACACAGCCAGACACACTTAAACACATTCAGACACACTCAGGCACACTCACACACACTCAGGCACATTCAGACACACTTGTGCACACCCAGACATATTCAGACACACTCAGGCACACTCACACACAGTCCGACACACTCTCACACACCCAGATACACTCAGACACAGTCAGACACATTGGTGTAAACCCAGATAGACACACTCAGACACACTCACACACACAGTCACACATACTCACACTCACCCACACACACTCAGACACACTCAGGCACACTTGAACACACTCAGGCACACTCAGGCACACCCGCACACACTCAGACACACTCAGACAAACTTAGGCACACTCGCACACACCCAGACACTCTCGCACACACTCAGGCACACTCAGACACACTCACACGCACTCACACACACTCAGACACACTGAGACACACTTGAACACACTCCGACACACTCAGACACTCACACACTCAGACACACTCCCACTCACTCAAGCACACTCAGGTGCACCTGCACACACTCAAACACACTGAGACACACCTGGAAACACTCAGACACACTCAGACACATAAATACATGCTCAGATAAACTCAGGCCTAATCAGACAAACTCAGGCACACACAGACACATTCTCACACACTCAGACACACTCAAACACACTCGCAGACATTCAGACACCTCAGGCACACTCAGACACCCTAGTGCACACCCAGACAAACTCAGACACACTCAGACACACTCACACACACTCAGACACTCTCAGGCACACAAAGACACACTCGCACACACTCACACACTCACACACACTCAGACACACTCAGGCACACCCAGACACACTCAGACACACTCCCACACAACCAGATACACTCAGAAACATTCAGACACACTCGTGCAAACCCAGATACACTCACACACACTCAGGCACACCTGCACATACGCACACACTGACACACTCACACTCCCACACACCCAGATACACTCAGACACAGTCAGACACACTTGTGCAAACCCAGATACACTCAGAAACACTCACACACACTCCACACACTCAGGCACACACGCAAGCACTCAGACACTCTCAAACACTCTCTCACACACTCAGACACACTCAGACACACTTGAACACACTCAGGCACACTCAGGCACACCCGCACACACTCAGACACACTCAGACACACTCACACACACTCGCAGACACTCAGACACACTCAGGCACTCTCTCACACACTCAGACACACTTAGGCACACTCGCACACACCCAGACACATTCGCTCACTATCAGATACGCTCAGACACACTCAGACACACTCGCACACAGCCAGACACACTTAAACACACTCAGGCACACTCAGACACACTCATGCACACCCAGACAAACTCAGACACACTCAGACACACTCACAAACACTCAGACACATAAATACATGCTCAGACAAACTCAGGCCTAATCAGACAAACTCAGGCACACCCAGACACACTAAGACACACTCAGACACACTCACACACACTCAGGCACACTCATACACACTCATGCACACTCAGACACAACACACTCACACACACTCAGACACACTCAGACACACTCACACACACTCACACACACTCAGACACACTCAGGCACACTCATATACACTCAGACACACTCAGACACACTCTCACACAGCCAGACACACTTAAACACACTCAGGCACACTCAGGCACACTCAGGCACACCCGCACACACGCACACACTCTGACGCACTCACACTCAGACGCACTCACACACACTCAGACACACTGAGACACACTTGAACACACTCGTGCACACCCAGACACTCACACACTCAGGCACACTCCCACACAGTCAAGCACACTCAGATGCACCTGCACACACTCAAACACACTGAGACACACCTGAAACACTCAGACACACTCAGACACATAAATACATGCTCAGATAAACTCAGGCCTAATCAGACAAACTCAGGCACACCCAGACACACTAAGACACACTCAGACACACTCGCACACACTCAGGCACACTCATACACACTCATGCACACTCAGACACAACACACTCACACACACTCAGACACACTCACACACACTCAGACACACTCAGGCACACTCAGATACACTCAGACACACTCAGACACACTTGAACACACTCAGACAAACTTAGGCACACTCGCACACACCCAGACACATTTGCTCACTCTCAGATACGCTCAGACACACTGAGACTCACTCACACACAGGCACACTCAGACACACTCGACACACTCAGACATAGTCACACACAATCACACACACTCAGACACTCTCAGGCACACCCAGACAAACTTGCACACACTCAGACACACTCGGACACACTCACACACACTCACACACTCACACACACTCAGACACTCTCAGACACACTCAGACACACTCAGGCACACTCGCACACACCCAGACACATTCGCTCACACTCAGATACGTTCAGACACACTCAGGCACACAGCCAGACACACTTAAACACACTCAGACACACTCAGGTAAATTCTCACACACCCAAATGCACTCAGACAAACTCGCACACAGACAAGCACACTCAGATGCACCTGCACACACTCAAACACACTGAGACACACCTGGAAACACTCAGACACACGCAGACACATAAATACATGCTCAGACAAACTCAGGCCTATCAGACAAACTCAGGCACACACAGACACACTCGCACACACTCAGACACCTCAGGCACACTCAGACACACTCGTGTACACCGAGACAAACTCAGACGCACTCACACACACTCAGACATTCTCAGGCACACCCAGACACACTTGCACACACTCACACACTGTCACACACTCAGACACACTCAGGCACACCCAGACACACTCAGACACACTCACACACTCTCACACACACTCGGACACACTTAGGCACACAGCCAGACACACTTAAACACATTCAGACACACTCAGGCACACTCACACACACTCAGGCACATTCAGACACACTTGTGCACACCCAGACATATTCAGACACACTCAGGCACACTCACACACAGTCCGACACACTCTCACACACCCAGATACACTCAGACACAGTCAGACACATTGGTGTAAACCCAGATAGACACACTCAGACACACTCACACACACAGTCACACATACTCACACTCACCCACACACACTCAGACACACTCAGGCACACTTGAACACACTCAGGCACACTCAGGCACACCCGCACACACTCAGACACACTCAGACAAACTTAGGCACACTCCACACTCCGACACATTCACCCCATGACCAACACTCTCGCACACACTCAGGCACACTCAGACACACTCACACGCACTCACACACACTCAGACACACTGAGACACACTTGAACACACTCCGACACACTCAGACACTCACACACTCAGACACACTCCCACTCACTCAAGCACACTCAGGTGCACCTGCACACACTCAAACACACTGAGACACACCTGGAAACACTCAGACACACTCAGACACATAAATACATGCTCAGATAAACTCAGGCCTAATCAGACAAACTCAGGCACACACAGACACTTTCTCACACACTCAGACACACTCAAACACACTCGCAGACATTCAGACACCTCAGGCACACTCAGACACCCTAGTGCACACCCAGACAAACTCAGACACACTCAGACACACTCACACACACTCAGACACTCTCAGGCACACAAAGACACACTCGCACACACTCACACACTCACACACACTCAGACACACTCAGGCACACCCAGACACACTCAGACACACTCCCACACAACCAGATACACTCAGAAACATTCAGACACACTCGTGCAAACCCAGATACACTCACACACACTCAGGCACACCTGCACATACGCACACACTGACACACTCACACTCCCACACACCCAGATACACTCAGACACAGTCAGACACACTTGTGCAAACCCAGATACACTCAGAAACACTCACACACACTCACACACTCAGGCACACACGCAAGCACTCAGACACTCTCAAACACTCTCTCACACACTCAGACACACTCAGACACACTTGAACACACTCAGGCACACTCAGGCACACCCGCACACACTCAGACACACTCAGACACACTCACACACACTCGCAGACACTCAGACACACTCAGGCACTCTCTCACACACTCAGACACACTTAGGCACACTCGCACACACCCAGACACATTCGCTCACTATCAGATACGCTCAGACACACTCAGACACACTCGCACACAGCCAGACACACTTAAACACACTCAGGCACACTCAGACACACTCATGCACACCCAGACAAACTCAGACACACTCACAAACACTCAGACACACTCAGACACATAAATACATGCTCAGACAAACTCAGGCCTAATCAGACAAACTCAGGCACACCCAGACACACTAAGACACACTCAGACACACTCACACACACTCAGGCACACTCATACACACTCATGCACACTCAGACACAACACACTCACACACACTCAGACACACTCACACACACTCACACACACTCACACACACTCAGACACACTCAGGCACACTCATATACACTCAGACACACTCAGACACACTCTCACACAGCCAGACACACTTAAACACACTCAGGCACACTCAGGCACACTCAGGCACACCCGCACACACGCACACACTCTGACGCACTCACACTCAGACGCACTCACACACACTCAGACACACTGAGACACACTTGAACACACTCGTGCACACCCAGACACTCACACACTCAGGCACACTCCCACACAGTCAAGCACACTCAGATGCACCTGCACACACTCAAACACACTGAGACACACCTGGAAACACTCAGACACACTCAGACACATAAATACATGCTCAGATAAACTCAGGCCTAATCAGACAAACTCAGCACACCCAGACACACTAAGACACACTCAGACACACTCGCACACACTCAGGCACACTCATACACACTCATGCACACTCAGACACAACACACTCACACACACTCAGACACACTCACACACACTCAGACACACTCAGGCACACTCAGATACACTCAGACACACTCAGACACACTTGAACACACTCAGACAAACTTAGGCACACTCGCACACACCCAGACACATTTGCTCACTCTCAGATACGCTCAGACACACTGAGACTCACTCACACACAGGCACACTCAGACACACTCGACACACTCAGACATAGTCACACACAATCACACACACTCAGACACTCTCAGGCACACCAGACAAACTTGCACACACTCAGACACACTCGGACACACTCACACACACTCACACACTCACACACACTCAGACACTCTCAGACACACTCAGACACACTCAGGCACACTCGCACACACCCAGACACATTCGCTCACACTCAGATACGTTCAGACACACTCAGGCACACAGCCAGACACACTTAAACACACTCAGACACACTCAGGTAAATTCTCACACACCCAAATGCACTCAGACAAACTCGCACACAGACAAGCACACTCAGATGCACCTGCACACACTCAAACACACTGAGACACACCTGGAAACACTCAGACACACGCAGACACATAAATACATGCTCAGACAAACTCAGGCCTAATCAGACAAACTCAGGCACACACAGACACACTCGCACACACTCAGACACCTCAGGCACACTCAGACACACTCGTGTACACCGAGACAAACTCAGACGCACTCACACACACTCAGACATTCTCAGGCACACCCAGACACACTTGCACACACTCACACACTGTCACACACTCAGACACACTCAGGCACACCCAGACACACTCAGACACACTCACACACTCTCACACACACTCGGACACACTTAGGCACACAGCCAGACACACTTAAACACATTCAGACACACTCAGGCACACTCACACACACTCAGGCACATTCAGACACACTTGTGCACACCCAGACATATTCAGACACACTCAGGCACACTCACACACAGTCCGACACACTCTCACACACCCAGATACACTCAGACACAGTCAGACACATTGGTGTAAACCCAGATAGGACACAACTCAGACACACTCACACACACAGTCACACATACTCACACTCACCCACACACACTCAGACACACTCAGGCACACTTGAACACACTCAGGCACACTCAGGCACACCCGCACACACTCAGACACACTCAGACAAACTTAGGCACACTCGCACACACCCAGACACTCTCGCACACACTCAGGCACACTCAGACACACTCACACGCACTCACACACACTCAGACACACTGAGACACACTTGAACACACTCCGACACACTCAGACACTCACACACTCAGACACACTCCCACTCACTCAAGCACACTCAGGTGCACCTGCACACACTCAAACACACTGAGACACACCTGGAAACACTCAGACACACTCAGACACATAAATACATGCTCAGATAAACTCAGGCCTAATCAGACAAACTCAGGCACACACAGACACATTCTCACACACTCAGACACACTCAAACACACTCGCAGACATTCAGACACCTCAGGCACACTCAGACACCCTAGTGGCACACCCAGACAAACTCAGACACACTCAGACACACTCACACACACTCAGACACTCTCAGGCACACAAAGACACACTCGCACACACTCACACACTCACACACACTCAGACACACTCAGGCACACCCAGACACACTCAGACACACTCCCACACAACCAGATACACTCAGAAACATTCAGACACACTCGTGCAAACCCAGATACACTCACACACACTCAGGCACACCTGCACATACGCACACACTGACACACTCACACTCTCACACACTCAGATGCACTAAGACACACTCAGACACACTCCCACACACTCAAGTACACTCACACACACTCACACACACTCAGACACTCTCAGGCACACCCAGACACACTCACACACACTCACACACTCACACACACTCAGACACACTCAGGCACACTCAGGCACACTCACACACACTCACACACATTCACACACACTCAGACACACTTGGACACACTTAGGCACACAGCCAGACACACTTAAACACATTCAGACACACTCAGGCACACTCACACACACTCAGGCACATTCAGACACACTCGTGCACACCCAGACACACTCAAACACACTCAGGCACACTCACACACACTCCCACACACCCAGATACACTCAGACACAGTCAGACACACTTGTGCAAACCCAGATACACTCAGAAACACTCACACACACTCACACACTCAGGCACACACGCAAGCACTCAGACACTCTCAAACACTCTCTCACACACTCAGACACACTCAGACACACTTGAACACACTCAGGCACACTCAGGCACACCCGCACACACTCAGACACACTCAGACACACTCACACACACTCGCAGACACTCAGACACACTCAGGCACTCTCTCACACACTCAGACACACTTAGGCACACTCGCACACACCCAGACACATTCGCTCACTATCAGATACGCTCAGACACACTCAGACACACTCGCACACAGCCAGACACACTTAAACACACTCAGGCACACTCAGACACACTCATGCACACCCAGACAAACTCAGACACACTCAGACACACTCACAAACACTCAGACACACTCAGACACATAAATACATGCTCAGACAAACTCAGACCTAATCAGACAAACTCAGGCACACCCAGACACACTAAGACACACTCAGACACACTCACACACACTCAGGCACACTCATACACACTCATGCACACTCAGACACAACACACTCACACACACTCAGACACACTCACACACACTCACACACACTCACACACACTCAGACACACTCAGGCACACTCATATACACTCAGACACACTCAGACACACTCTCACACAGCCAGACACACTTAAACACACTCAGGGCACACTCAGGCACACTCAGGCACACCCGCACACACGCACACACTCTGACGCACTCACACTCAGACGCACTCACACACTCAGACACACTCAGACACACTTGAACACACTCGTGCACACCCAGACACTCACACACTCAGGCACACTCCCACACAGTCAAGCACACTCAGATGCACCTGCACACACTCAAACACACTGAGACACACCTGGAAACACTCAGACACACTCAGACACATAAATACATGCTCAGATAAACTCAGGCCTAATCAGACAAACTCAGGCACACCCAGACACACTAAGACACACTCAGACACACTCGCACACACTCAGGCACACTCATACACACTCATGCACACTCAGACACAACACACTCACACACACTCAGACACACTCACACACACTCAGACACACTCAGGCACACTCAGATACACTCAGACACACTCAGACACACTTGAACACACTCAGACAAACTTAGGCACACTCGCACACACCCAGACACATTTGCTCACTCTCAGATACGCTCAGACACACTGAGACTCACTCACACACAGGCACACTCAGACACACTCGACACACTCAGACATAGTCACACACAATCACACACACTCAGACACTCTCAGGCACACCCAGACAAACTTGCACACACTCAGACACACTCGGACACACTCACACACACTCACACACTCACACACACTCAGACACTCTCAGACACACTCAGACACACTCAGGCACACTCGCACACACCCAGACACATTCGCTCACACTCAGATACGTTCAGACACACTCAGGCACACAGCCAGACACACTTAAACACACTCAGACACACTCAGGCAAATTCTCACACACCCAAATGCAACAGACAAGCACACTCAGATGCACCTGCACACACTCAAACACACTGAGACACACCTGGAAACACTCAGACACACGCAGACACATAAATACATGCTCAGACAAACTCAGGCCTAATCAGACAAACTCAGGCACACACAGACACACTCGCACACACTCAGACACCTCAGGCACACTCAGACACACTCGTGTACACCGAGACAAACTCAGACACACTCACACACACTCAGACATTCTCAGGCACACCCAGACACACTTGCACACACTCACACACTGTCACACACTCAGACACACTCAGGCACACCCAGACACACTCAGACACACTCACACACTCTCACACACACTCGGACACACTTAGGCACACAGCCAGACACACTTAAACACATTCAGACACACTCAGGCACACTCACACACACTCAGGCACATTCAGACACACTTGTGCACACCCAGACATATTCAGACACACTCAGGCACACTCACACACAGTCCGACACACTCCCACACACCCAGATACACTCAGACACAGTCAGACACATTGGTGTAAACCCAGATAGACACACTCAGACACACTCACACACACAGTCACACATACTCACACTCACCCACACACACTCAGACACACTCAGGCACACTTGAACACACTCAGGCACACTCAGGCACACCCGCACACACTCAGACACACTCAGACAAACTTAGGCACACTCGCACACACCCAGACACTCTCGCACACACTCAGGCACACTCAGACACACTCACACGCACTCACACACACTCAGACACACTGAGACACACTTGAACACACTCCGACACACTCAGACACTCACACACTCAGACACACTCCCACTCACTCAAGCACACTCAGGTGCACCTGCACACACTCAAACACACTGAGACACACCTGGAAACACTCAGACACACTCAGACACATAAATACATGCTCAGATAAACTCAGGCCTAATCAGACAAACTCAGGCACACACAGACACATTCTCACACACTCAGACACACTCAAACACACTCGCAGACATTCAGACACCTCAGGCACACTCAGACACCCTAGTGCACACCCAGACAAACTCAGACACACTCAGACACACTCACACACACTCAGACACTCTCAGGCACACAAAGACACACTCGCACACACTCACACACTCACACACACTCAGACACACTCAGGCACACCCAGACACACTCAGACACACTCCCACACAACCAGATACACTCAGAAACATTCAGACACACTCGTGCAAACCCAGATACACTCACACACACTCAGGCACACCTGCACATACGCACACACTGACACACTCACACTCCCACACACCCAGATACACTCAGACACAGTCAGACACACTTGTGCAAACCCAGATACACTCAGAAACACTCACACACACTCACACACTCAGGCACACACGCAAGCACTCAGACACTCTCAAACACTCTCTCACACACTCAGACACACTCAGACACACTTGAACACACTCAGGCACACTCAGGCACACCCGCACACACTCAGACACACTCAGACACACTCACACACACTCGCAGACACTCAGACACACTCAGGCACTCTCTCACACACTCAGACACACTTAGGCACACTCGCACACACCCAGACACATTCGCTCACTATCAGATACGCTCAGACACACTCAGACACACTCGCACACAGCCAGACACACTTAAACACACTCAGGCACACTCAGACACACTCATGCACACCCAGACAAACTCAGACACACTCACAAACACTCAGACACACTCAGACACATAAATACATGCTCAGACAAACTCAGGCCTAATCAGACAAACTCAGGCACACCCAGACACACTAAGACACACTCAGACACACTCACACACACTCAGGCACACTCATACACACTCATGCACACTCAGACACAACACACTCACACACACTCAGACACACTCACACACACTCACACACACTCACACACACTCAGACACACTCAGGCACACTCATATACACTCAGACACACTCAGACACACTCTCACACAGCCAGACACACTTAAACACACTCAGGCACACTCAGACACACTCATGCACACCCAGACAAACTCAGACACACTCAGACACACTCACAAACACTCAGACACACTCAGACACATAAATACATGCTCAGACAAACTCAGACCTAATCAGACAAACTCAGGCACACCCAGACACACTAAGACACACTCAGACACACTCACACACACTCAGGCACACTCATACACACTCATGCACACTCAGACACAACACACTCACACACACTCAGACACACTCGCACACACTCAGGCACACTCACACACACTCAGACACACTCAGGCACACTCATATACACTCAGACACACTCAGACACACTCTCACACAGCCAGACACACTTAAACACACTCAGGCACACTCAGGCACACTCAGGCACACCCGCACACACGCACACACTCTGACGCACTCACACTCAGACGCACTCACACACACTCAGACACACTGAGACACACTTGAACACACTCGTGCACACCCAGACACTCACACACTCAGGCACACTCCCACACAGTCAAGCACACTCAGATGCACCTGCACACACTCAAACACACTGAGACACACCTGGAAACACTCAGACACACTCAGACACATAAATACATGCTCAGATAAACTCAGGCCTAATCAGACAAACTCAGGCACACCCAGACACACTAAGACACACTCAGACACACTCGCACACACTCAGGCACACTCATACACACTCATGCACACTCAGACACAACACACTCACACACACTCAGACACACTCACACACACTCAGACACACTCAGGCACACTCAGATACACTCAGACACACTCAGACACACTTGAACACACTCAGACAAACTTAGGCACACTCGCACACACCCAGACACATTTGCTCACTCTCAGATACGCTCAGACACACTGAGACTCACTCACACACAGGCACACTCAGACACACTCGACACACTCAGACATAGTCACACACAATCACACACACTCAGACACTCTCAGGCACACCCAGACAAACTTGCACACACTCAGACACACTCGGACACACTCACACACACTCACACACTCACACACACTCAGACACTCTCAGACACACTCAGACACACTCAGGCACACTCGCACACACCCAGACACATTCGCTCACACTCAGATACGTTCAGACACACTCAGGCACACAGCCAGACACACTTAAACACACTCAGACACACTCAGGCAAATTCTCACACACCCAAATGCACTCAGACAAACTCGCACACAGACAAGCACACTCAGATGCACCTGCACACACTCAAACACACTGAGACACACCTGGAAACACTCAGACACACGCAGACACATAAATACATGCTCAGACAAACTCAGGCCTAATCAGACAAACTCAGGCACACACAGACACACTCGCACACACTCAGACACCTCAGGCACACTCAGACACACTCGTGTACACCGAGACAAACTCAGACGCACTCACACACACTCAGACATTCTCAGGCACACCCAGACACACTTGCACACACTCACACACTGTCACACACTCAGACACACTCAGGCACACCCAGACACACTCAGACACACTCACACACTCTCACACACACTCGGACACACTTAGGCACACAGCCAGACACACTTAAACACATTCAGACACACTCAGGCACACTCACACACACTCAGGCACATTCAGACACACTTGTGCACACCCAGACATATTCAGACACACTCAGGCACACTCACACACAGTCCGACACACTCCCACACACCCAGATACACTCAGACACAGTCAGACACATTGGTGTAAACCCAGATAGACACACTCAGACACACTCACACACACAGTCACACATACTCACACTCACCCACACACACTCAGACACACTCAGGCACACTTGAACACACTCAGGCACACTCAGGCACACCCGCACACACTCAGACACACTCAGACAAACTTAGGCACACTCGCACACACCCAGACACTCTCGCACACACTCAGGCACACTCAGACACACTCACACGCACTCACACACACTCAGACACACTGAGACACACTTGAACACACTCCGACACACTCAGACACTCACACACTCAGACACACTCCCACTCACTCAAGCACACTCAGGTGCACCTGCACACACTCAAACACACTGAGACACACCTGGAAACACTCAGACACACTCAGACACATAAATACATGCTCAGATAAACTCAGGCCTAATCAGACAAACTCAGGCACACACAGACACATTCTCACACACTCAGACACACTCAAACACACTCGCAGACATTCAGACACCTCAGGCACACTCAGACACCCTAGTGCACACCCAGACAAACTCAGACACACTCAGACACACTCACACACACTCAGACACTCTCAGGCACACAAAGACACACTCGCACACACTCACACACTCACACACACTCAGACACACTCAGGCACACCCAGACACACTCAGACACACTCCCACACAACCAGATACACTCAGAAACATTCAGACACACTCGTGCAAACCCAGATACACTCACACACACTCAGGCACACCTGCACATACGCACACACTGACACACTCACACTCAAACACACCCAGATACACTCAGACACAGTCAGACACACTTGTGCAAACCCAGATACACTCAGAAACACTCACACACACTCACACACTCAGGCACACACGCAAGCACTCAGACACTCTCAAACACTCTCTCACACACTCAGACACACTCAGACACACTTGAACACACTCAGGCACACTCAGGCACACCCGCACACACTCAGACACACTCAGACACACTCACACACACTCGCAGACACTCAGACACACTCAGGCACTCTCTCACACACTCAGACACACTTAGGCACACTCGCACACACCCAGACACATTCGCTCACTATCAGATACGCTCAGACACACTCAGACACACTCGCACACAGCCAGACACACTTAAACACACTCAGGCACACTCAGACACACTCATGCACACCCAGACAAACTCAGACACACTCACAAACACTCAGACACACTCAGACACATAAATACATGCTCAGACAAACTCAGGCCTAATCAGACAAACTCAGGCACACCCAGACACACTAAGACACACTCAGACACACTCACACACACTCAGGCACACTCATACACACTCATGCACACTCAGACACAACACACTCACACACACTCAGACACACTCACACACACTCACACACACTCACACACACTCAGACACACTCAGGCACACTCATATACACTCAGACACACTCAGACACACTCTCACACAGCCAGACACACTTAAACACACTCAGGCACACTCAGGCACACTCAGGCACACCCGCACACACGCACACACTCTGACGCACTCACACTCAGACGCACTCACACACACTCAGACACACTGAGACACACTTGAACACACTCGTGCACACCCAGACACTCACACACTCAGGCACACTCCCACACAGTCAAGCACACTCAGATGCACCTGCACACACTCAAACACACTGAGACACACCTGGAAACACTCAGACACACTCAGACACATAAATACATGCTCAGATAAACTCAGGCCTAATCAGACAAACTCAGGCACACCCAGACACACTAAGACACACTCAGACACACTCGCACACACTCAGGCACACTCATACACACTCATGCACACTCAGACACAACACACTCACACACACTCAGACACACTCACACACACTCAGACACACTCAGGCACACTCAGATACACTCAGACACACTCAGACACACTTGAACACACTCAGACAAACTTAGGCACACTCGCACACACCCAGACACATTTGCTCACTCTCAGATACGCTCAGACACACTGAGACTCACTCACACACAGGCACACTCAGACACACTCGACACACTCAGACATAGTCACACACAATCACACACACTCAGACACTCTCAGGCACACCCAGACAAACTTGCACACACTCAGACACACTCGGACACACTCACACACACTCACACACTCACACACACTCAGACACTCTCAGACACACTCAGACACACTCAGGCACACTCGCACACACCCAGACACATTCGCTCACACTCAGATACGTTCAGACACACTCAGGCACACAGCCAGACACACTTAAACACACTCAGACACACTCAGGTAAATTCTCACACACCCAAATGCACTCAGACAAACTCGCACACAGACAAGCACACTCAGATGCACCTGCACACACTCAAACACACTGAGACACACCTGGAAACACTCAGACACACGCAGACACATAAATACATGCTCAGACAAACTCAGGCCTAATCAGACAAACTCAGGCACACACAGACACACTCGCACACACTCAGACACCTCAGGCACACTCAGACACACTCGTGTACACCGAGACAAACTCAGACGCACTCACACACACTCAGACATTCTCAGGCACACCCAGACACACTTGCACACACTCACACACTGTCACACACTCAGACACACTCAGGCACACCCAGACACACTCAGACACACTCACACACTCTCACACACACTCGGACACACTGAGGCACACAGCCAGACACACTTAAACACATTCAGACACACTCAGGCACACTCACACACACTCAGGCACATTCAGACACACTTGTGCACACCCAGACATATTCAGACACACTCAGGCACACTCACACACAGTCCGACACACTCTCACACACCCAGATACACTCAGACACAGTCAGACACATTGGTGTAAACCCAGATAGACACACTCAGACACACTCACACACACAGTCACACATACTCACACTCACCCACACACACTCAGACACACTCAGGCACACTTGAACACACTCAGGCACACTCAGGCACACCCGCACACACTCAGACACACTCAGACAAACTTAGGCACACTCGCACACACCCAGACACTCTCGCACACACTCAGGCACACTCAGACACACTCACACGCACTCACACACACTCAGACACACTGAGACACACTTGAACACACTCCGACACACTCAGACACTCACACACTCAGACACACTCCCACTCACTCAAGCACACTCAGGTGCACCTGCACACACTCAAACACACTGAGACACACCTGGAAACACTCAGACACACTCAGACACATAAATACATGCTCAGATAAACTCAGGCCTAATCAGACAAACTCAGGCACACACAGACACATTCTCACACACTCAGACACACTCAAACACACTCGCAGACATTCAGACACCTCAGGCACACTCAGACACCCTAGTGCACACCCAGACAAACTCAGACACACTCAGACACACTCACACACACTCAGACACTCTCAGGCACACAAAGACACACTCGCACACACTCACACACTCACACACACTCAGACACACTCAGGCACACCCAGACACACTCAGACACACTCCCACACAACCAGATACACTCAGAAACATTCAGACACACTCGTGCAAACCCAGATACACTCACACACACTCAGGCACACCTGCACATACGCACACACTGACACACTCACACTCTCACACACTCAGATGCACTAAGACACACTCAGACACACTCCCACACACTCAAGTACACTCACACACACTCACACACACTCAGACACTCTCAGGCACACCCAGACACACTCACACACACTCACACACTCACACACACTCAGACACACTCAGGCACACTCAGGCACACTCACACACACTCACACACATTCACACACACTCAGACACACTTGGACACACTTAGGCACACAGCCAGACACACTTAAACACATTCAGACACACTCAGGCACACTCACACACACTCAGGCACATTCAGACACACTCGTGCACACCCAGACACACTCAAACACACTCAGGCACACTCACACACACTCCCACACACCCAGATACACTCAGACACAGTCAGACACACTTGTGCAAACCCAGATACACTCAGAAACACTCACACACACTCACACACTCAGGCACACACGCAAGCACTCAGACACTCTCAAACACTCTCTCACACACTCAGACACACTCAGACACACTTGAACACACTCAGGCACACTCAGGCACACCCGCACACACTCAGACACACTCAGACACACTCACACACACTCGCAGACACTCAGACACACTCAGGCACTCTCTCACACACTCAGACACACTTAGGCACACTCGCACACACCCAGACACATTCGCTCACTATCAGATACGCTCAGACACACTCAGACACACTCGCACACAGCCAGACACACTTAAACACACTCAGGCACACTCAGACACACTCATGCACACCCAGACAAACTCAGACACACTCAGACACACTCACAAACACTCAGACACACTCAGACACATAAATACATGCTCAGACAAACTCAGACCTAATCAGACAAACTCAGGCACACCCAGACACACTAAGACACACTCAGACACACTCACACACACTCAGGCACACTCATACACACTCATGCACACTCAGACACAACACACTCACACACACTCAGACACACTCACACACACTCACACACACTCACACACACTCAGACACACTCAGGCACACTCATATACACTCAGACACACTCAGACACACTCTCACACAGCCAGACACACTTAAACACACTCAGGCACACTCAGGCACACTCAGGCACACCCGCACACACGCACACACTCTGACGCACTCACACTCAGACGCACTCACACACACTCAGACACACTCAGACACACTTGAACACACTCGTGCACACCCAGACACTCACACACTCAGGCACACTCCCACACAGTCAAGCACACTCAGATGCACCTGCACACACTCAAACACACTGAGACACACCTGGAAACACTCAGACACACTCAGACACATAAATACATGCTCAGATAAACTCAGGCCTAATCAGACAAACTCAGGCACACCCAGACACACTAAGACACACTCAGACACACTCGCACACACTCAGGCACACTCATACACACTCATGCACACTCAGACACAACACACTCACACACACTCAGACACACTCACACACACTCAGACACACTCAGGCACACTCAGATACACTCAGACACACTCAGACACACTTGAACACACTCAGACAAACTTAGGCACACTCGCACACACCCAGACACATTTGCTCACTCTCAGATACGCTCAGACACACTGAGACTCACTCACACACAGGCACACTCAGACACACTCGACACACTCAGACATAGTCACACACAATCACACACACTCAGACACTCTCAGGCACACCCAGACAAACTTGCACACACTCAGACACACTCGGACACACTCACACACACTCACACACTCACACACACTCAGACACTCTCAGACACACTCAGACACACTCAGGCACACTCGCACACACCCAGACACATTCGCTCACACTCAGATACGTTCAGACACACTCAGGCACACAGCCAGACACACTTAAACACACTCAGACACACTCAGGCAAATTCTCACACACCCAAATGCACTCAGACAAACTCGCACACAGACAAGCACACTCAGATGCACCTGCACACACTCAAACACACTGAGACACACCTGGAAACACTCAGACACACGCAGACACATAAATACATGCTCAGACAAACTCAGGCCTAATCAGACAAACTCAGGCACACACAGACACACTCGCACACACTCAGACACCTCAGGCACACTCAGACACACTCGTGTACACCGAGACAAACTCAGACACACTCACACACACTCAGACATTCTCAGGCACACCCAGACACACTTGCACACACTCACACACTGTCACACACTCAGACACACTCAGGCACACCCAGACACACTCAGACACACTCACACACTCTCACACACACTCGGACACACTTAGGCACACAGCCAGACACACTTAAACACATTCAGACACACTCAGGCACACTCACACACACTCAGGCACATTCAGACACACTTGTGCACACCCAGACATATTCAGACACACTCAGGCACACTCACACACAGTCCGACACACTCCCACACACCCAGATACACTCAGACACAGTCAGACACATTGGTGTAAACCCAGATAGACACACTCAGACACACTCACACACACAGTCACACGATACTCACACTCACCCACACACACTCAGACACACTCAGGCACACTTGAACACACTCAGGCACACTCAGGCACACCCGCACACACTCAGACACACTCAGACAAACTTAGGCACACTCGCACACACCCAGACACTCTCGCACACACTCAGGCACACTCAGACACACTCACACGCACTCACACACACTCAGACACACTGAGACACACTTGAACACACTCCGACACACTCAGACACTCACACACTCAGACACACTCCCACTCACTCAAGCACACTCAGGTGCACCTGCACACACTCAAACACACTGAGACACACCTGGAAACACTCAGACACACTCAGACACATAAATACATGCTCAGATAAACTCAGGCCTAATCAGACAAACTCAGGCACACACAGACACATTCTCACACACTCAGACACACTCAAACACACTCGCAGACATTCAGACACCTCAGGCACACTCAGACACCCTAGTGCACACCCAGACAAACTCAGACACACTCAGACACACTCACACACACTCAGACACTCTCAGGCACACAAAGACACACTCGCACACACTCACACACTCACACACACTCAGACACACTCAGGCACACCCAGACACACTCAGACACACTCCACACAACCAGATACACTCAGAAACATTCAGACACACTCGTGCAAACCCAGATACACTCACACACACTCAGGCACACCTGCACATACGCACACACTGACACACTCACACTCCCACACACCCAGATACACTCAGACACAGTCAGACACACTTGTGCAAACCCAGATACACTCAGAAACACTCACACACACTCACACACTCAGGCACACACGCAAGCACTCAGACACTCTCAAACACTCTCTCACACACTCAGACACACTCAGACACACTTGAACACACTCAGGCACACTCAGGCACACCCGCACACACTCAGACACACTCAGACACACTCACACACACTCGCAGACACTCAGACACACTCAGGCACTCTCTCACACACTCAGACACACTTAGGCACACTCGCACACACCCAGACACATTCGCTCACTATCAGATACGCTCAGACACACTCAGACACACTCGCACACAGCCAGACACACTTAAACACACTCAGGCACACTCAGACACACTCATGCACACCCAGACAAACTCAGACACACTCACAAACACTCAGACACACTCAGACACATAAATACATGCTCAGGACAAACTCAGGCCTAATCAGACAAACTCAGGCACACCCAGACACACTAAGACACACTCAGACACACTCACACACACTCAGGCACACTCATACACACTCATGCACACTCAGACACAACACACTCACACACACTCAGACACACTCACACACACTCACACACACTCACACACACTCAGACACACTCAGGCACACTCATATACACTCAGACACACTCAGACACACTCTCACACAGCCAGACACACTTAAACACACTCAGGCACACTCAGACACACTCATGCACACCCAGACAAACTCAGACACACTCAGACACACTCACAAACACTAAGACACACTCAGACACATAAATACATGCTCAGACAAACTCAGACCTAATCAGACAAACTCAGGCACACCCAGACACACTAAGACACACTCAGACACACTCACACACACTCAGGCACACTCATACACACTCATGCACACTCAGACACAACACACTCACACACACTCAGACACACTCGCACACACTCAGGCACACTCACACACACTCAGACACACTCAGGCACACTCATATACACTCAGACACACTCAGACACACTCTCACACAGCCAGACACACTTAAACACACTCAGGCACACTCAGGCACACTCAGGCACACCCGCACACACGCACACACTCTGACGCACTCACACTCAGACGCACTCACACACACTCAGACACACTCAGACACACTTGAACACACTCGTGCACACCCAGACACTCACACACTCAGGCACACTCCCACACAGTCAAGCACACTCAGATGCACCTGCACACACTCAAACACACTGAGACACACCTGGAAACACTCAGACACACTCAGACACATAAATACATGCTCAGATAAACTCAGGCCTAATCAGACAAACTCAGGCACACCCAGACACACTAAGACACACTCAGACACACTCGCACACACTCAGGCACACTCATACACACTCATGCACACTCAGACACAACACACTCACACACACTCAGACACACTCACACACACTCAGACACACTCAGGCACACTCAGATACACTCAGACACACTCAGACACACTTGAACACACTCAGACAAACTTAGGCACACTCGCACACACCCAGACACATTTGCTCACTCTCAGATACGCTCAGACACACTGAGACTCACTCACACACAGGCACACTCAGACACACTCGACACACTCAGACATAGTCACACACAATCACACACACTCAGACACTCTCAGGCACACCCAGACAAACTTGCACACACTCAGACACACTCGGACACACTCACACACACTCACACACTCACACACACTCAGACACTCTCAGACACACTCAGACACACTCAGGCACACTCGCACACACCCAGACACATTCGCTCACACTCAGATACGTTCAGACACACTCAGGCACACAGCCAGACACACTTAAACACACTCAGACACACTCAGGCAAATTCTCACACACCCAAATGCACTCAGACAAACTCGCACACAGACAAGCACACTCAGATGCACCTGCACACACTCAAACACACTGAGACACACCTGGAAACACTCAGACACACGCAGACACATAAATACATGCTCAGACAAACTCAGGCCTAATCAGACAAACTCAGGCACACACAGACACACTCGCACACACTCAGACACCTCAGGCACACTCAGACACACTCGTGTACACCGAGACAAACTCAGACGCACTCACACACACTCAGACATTCTCAGGCACACCCAGACACACTTGCACACACTCACACACTGTCACACACTCAGACACACTCAGGCACACCCAGACACACTCAGACACACTCACACACTCTCACACACACTCGGACACACTTAGGCACACAGCCAGACACACTTAAACACATTCAGACACACTCAGGCACACTCACACACACTCAGGCACATTCAGACACACTTGTGCACACCCAGACATATTCAGACACACTCAGGCACACTCACACACAGTCCGACACACTCCCACACACCCAGATACACTCAGACACAGTCAGACACATTGGTGTAAACCCAGATAGACACACTCAGACACACTCACACACACAGTCACACATACTCACACTCACCCACACACACTCAGACACACTCAGGCACACTTGAACACACTCAGGCACACTCAGGCACACCCGCACACACTCAGACACACTCAGACAAACTTAGGCACACTCGCACACACCCAGACACTCTCGCACACACTCAGGCACACTCAGACACACTCACACGCACTCACACACACTCAGACACACTGAGACACACTTGAACACACTCCGACACACTAAGACACTCACACACTCAGACACACTCCCACTCACTCAAGCACACTCAGGTGCACCTGCACACACTCAAACACACTGAGACACACCTGGAAACACTCAGACACACTCAGACACATAAATACATGCTCAGATAAACTCAGGCCTAATCAGACAAACTCAGGCACACACAGACACATTCTCACACACTCAGACACACTCAAACACACTCGCAGACATTCAGACACCTCAGGCACACTCAGACACCCTAGTGCACACCCAGACAAACTCAGACACACTCAGACACACTCACACACACTCAGACACTCTCAGGCACACAAAGACACACTCGCACACACTCACACACTCACACACACTCAGACACACTCAGGCACACCCAGACACACTCAGACACACTCCCACACAACCAGATACACTCAGAAACATTCAGACACACTCGTGCAAACCCAGATACACTCACACACACTCAGGCACACCTGCACATACGCACACACTGACACACTCACACTCAAACACACCCAGATACACTCAGACACAGTCAGACACACTTGTGCAAACCCAGATACACTCAGAAACACTCACACACACTCACACACTCAGGCACACACGCAAGCACTCAGACACTCTCAAACACTCTCTCACACACTCAGACACACTCAGACACACTTGAACACACTCAGGCACACTCAGGCACACCCGCACACACTCAGACACACTCAGACACACTCACACACACTCGCAGACACTCAGACACACTCAGGCACTCTCTCACACACTCAGACACACTTAGGCACACTCGCACACACCCAGACACATTCGCTCACTATCAGATACGCTCAGACACACTCAGACACACTCGCACACAGCCAGACACACTTAAACACACTCAGGCACACTCAGACACACTCATGCACACCCAGACAAACTCAGACACACTCACAAACACTCAGACACACTCAGACACATAAATACATGCTCAGACAAACTCAGGCCTAATCAGACAAACTCAGGCACACCCAGACACACTAAGACACACTCAGACACACTCACACACACTCAGGCACACTCATACACACTCATGCACACTCAGACACAACACACTCACACACACTCAGACACACTCACACACACTCACACACACTCACACACACTCAGACACACTCAGGCACACTCATATACACTCAGACACACTCAGACACACTCTCACACAGCCAGACACACTTAAACACACTCAGGCACACTCAGGCACACCCGCACACACGCACACACTCTGACGCACTCACACTCAGACGCACTCACACACACTCAGACACACTGAGACACACTTGAACACACTCGTGCACACCCAGACACTCACACACTCAGGCACACTCCCACACAGTCAAGCACACTCAGATGCACCTGCACACACTCAAACACACTGAGACACACCTGGAAACACTCAGACACACTCAGACACATAAATACATGCTCAGATAAACTCAGGCCTAATCAGACAAACTCAGGCACACCCAGACACACTAAGACACACTCAGACACACTCGCACACACTCAGGCACACTCATACACACTCATGCACACTCAGACACAACACACTCACACACACTCAGACACACTCACACACACTCAGACACACTCAGGCACACTCAGATACACTCAGACACACTCAGACACACTTGAACACACTCAGACAAACTTAGGCACACTCGCACACACCCAGACACATTTGCTCACTCTCAGATACGCTCAGACACACTGAGACTCACTCACACACAGGCACACTCAGACACACTCGACACACTCAGACATAGTCACACACAATCACACACACTCAGACACTCTCAGGCACACCCAGACAAACTTGCACACACTCAGACACACTCGGACACACTCACACACACTCACACACTCACACACACTCAGACACTCTCAGACACACTCAGACACACTCAGGCACACTCGCACACACCCAGACACATTCGCTCACACTCAGATACGTTCAGACACACTCAGGCACACAGCCAGACACACTTAAACACACTCAGACACACTCAGGTAAATTCTCACACACCCAAATGCACTCAGACAAACTCGCACACAGACAAGCACACTCAGATGCACCTGCACACACTCAAACACACTGAGACACACCTGGAAACACTCAGACACACGCAGACACATAAATACATGCTCAGACAAACTCAGGCCTAATCAGACAAACTCAGGCACACACAGACACACTCGCACACACTCAGACACCTCAGGCACACTCAGACACACTCGTGTACACCGAGACAAACTCAGACGCACTCACACACACTCAGACATTCTCAGGCACACCCAGACACACTTGCACACACTCACACACTGTCACACACTCAGACACACTCAGGCACACCCAGACACACTCAGACACACTCACACACTCTCACACACACTCGGACACACTGAGGCACACAGTCAGACACACTTAAACACATTCAGACACACTCAGGCACACTCACACACACTCAGGCACATTCAGACACACTTGTGCACACCCAGACATATTCAGACACACTCAGGCACACTCACACACAGTCCGACACACTCTCACACACCCAGATACACTCAGACACAGTCAGACACATTGGTGTAAACCCAGATAGACACACTCAGACACACTCACACACACAGTCACACATACTCACACTCACCCACACACACTCAGACACACTCAGGCACACTTGAACACACTCAGGCACACTCAGGCACACCCGCACACACTCAGACACACTCAGACAAACTTAGGCACACTCGCACACACCCAGACACTCTCGCACACACTCAGGCACACTCAGACACACTCACACGCACTCACACACACTCAGACACACTGAGACACACTTGAACACACTCCGACACACTCAGACACTCACACACTCAGACACACTCCCACTCACTCAAGCACACTCAGGTGCACCTGCACACACTCAAACACACTGAGACACACCTGGAAACACTCAGACACACTCAGACACATAAATACATGCTCAGATAAACTCAGGCCTAATCAGACAAACTCAGGCACACACAGACACATTCTCACACACTCAGACACACTCAAACACACTCGCAGACATTCAGACACCTCAGGCACACTCAGACACCCTAGTGCACACCCAGACAAACTCAGACACACTCAGACACACTCACACACACTCAGACACTCTCAGGCACACAAAGACACACTCGCACACACTCACACACTCACACACACTCAGACACACTCAGGCACACCCAGACACACTCAGACACACTCCCACACAACCAGATACACTCAGAAACATTCAGACACACTCGTGCAAACCCAGATACACTCACACACACTCAGGCACACCTGCACATACGCACACACTGACACACTCACACTCCCACACACCCAGATACACTCAGACACAGTCAGACACACTTGTGCAAACCCAGATACACTCAGAAACACTCACACACACTCACACACTCAGGCACACACGCAAGCACTCAGACACTCTCAAACACTCTCTCACACACTCAGACACACTCAGACACACTTGAACACACTCAGGCACACTCAGGCACACCCGCACACACTCAGACACACTCAGACACACTCACACACACTCGCAGACACTCAGACACACTCAGGCACTCTCTCACACACTCAGACACACTTAGGCACACTCGCACACACCCAGACACATTCGCTCACTATCAGATACGCTCAGACACACTCAGACACACTCGCACACAGCCAGACACACTTAAACACACTCAGGCACACTCAGACACACTCATGCACACCCAGACAAACTCAGACACACTCACAAACACTCAGACACACTCAGACACACTCAGACACATAAATACATGCTCAGACAAACTCAGACCTAATCAGACAAACTCAGGCACACCCAGACACACTAAGACACACTCAGACACACTCACACACACTCAGGCACACTCATACACACTCATGCACACTCAGACACAACACACTCACACACACTCAGACACACTCGCACACACTCAGGCACACTCACACACACTCAGACACACTCAGGCACACTCATATACACTCAGACACACTCAGACACACTCTCACACAGCCAGACACACTTAAACACACTCAGGCACACTCAGGCACACTCAGGCACACCCGCACACACGCACACACTCTGACGCACTCACACTCAGACGCACTCACACACACTCAGACACACTCAGACACACTTGAACACACTCGTGCACACCCAGACACTCACACACTCAGGCACACTCCCACACAGTCAAGCACACTCAGATGCACCTGCACACACTCAAACACACTGAGACACACCTGGAAACACTCAGACACACTCAGACACATAAATACATGCTCAGATAAACTCAGGCCTAATCAGACAAACTCAGGCACACCCAGACACACTAAGACACACTCAGACACACTCGCACACACTCAGGCACACTCATACACACTCATGCACACTCAGACACAACACACTCACACACACTCAGACACACTCACACACACTCAGACACACTCAGGCACACTCAGATACACTCAGACACACTCAGACACACTTGAACACACTCAGACAAACTTAGGCACACTCGCACACACCCAGACACATTTGCTCACTCTCAGATACGCTCAGACACACTGAGACTCACTCACACACAGGCACACTCAGACACACTCGACACACTCAGACATAGTCACACACAATCACACACACTCAGACACTCTCAGGCACACCCAGACAAACTTGCACACACTCAGACACACTCGGACACACTCACACACACTCACACACTCACACACACTCAGACACTCTCAGGCACACCCAGACACACTCAGGCACACTCGCACACACCCAGACACATTCGCTCACACTCAGATACGTTCAGACACACTCAGGCACACAGCCAGACACACTTAAACACACTCAGACACACTCAGGCAAATTCTCACACACCCAAATGCACTCAGACAAACTCGCACACAGACAAGCACACTCAGATGCACCTGCACACACTCAAACACACTGAGACACACCTGGAAACACTCAGACACACGCAGACACATAAATACATGCTCAGACAAACTCAGGCCTAATCAGACAAACTCAGGCACACACAGACACACTCGCACACACTCAGACACCTCAGGCACACTCAGACACACTCGTGTACACCGAGACAAACTCAGACACACTCACACACACTCAGACATTCTCAGGCACACCCAGACACACTTGCACACACTCACACACTGTCACACACTCAGACACACTCAGGCACACCCAGACACACTCAGACACACTCACACACTCTCACACACACTCGGACACACTTAGGCACACAGCCAGACACACTTAAACACATTCAGACACACTCAGGCACACTCACACACACTCAGGCACATTCAGACACACTTGTGCACACCCAGACATATTCAGACACACTCAGGCACACTCACACACAGTCCGACACACTCTCACACACCCAGATACACTCAGACACAGTCAGACACATTGGTGTAAACCCAGATAGACACACTCAGACACACTCACACACACAGTCACACATACTCACACTCACCCACACACACTCAGACACACTCAGGCACACTTGAACACACTCAGGCACACTCAGGCACACCCGCACACACTCAGACACACTCAGACAAACTTAGGCACACTCGCACACACCCAGACACTCTCGCACACACTCAGGCACACTCAGACACACTCACACGCACTCACACACACTCAGACACACTGAGACACACTTGAACACACTCCGACACACTCAGACACTCACACACTCAGACACACTCCCACTCACTCAAGCACACTCAGGTGCACCTGCACACACTCAAACACACTGAGACACACCTGGAAACACTCAGACACACTCAGACACATAAATACATGCTCAGATAAACTCAGGCCTAATCAGACAAACTCAGGCACACACAGACACATTCTCACACACTCAGACACACTCAAACACACTCGCAGACATTCAGACACCTCAGGCACACTCAGACACCCTAGTGCACACCCAGACAAACTCAGACACACTCAGACACACTCACACACACTCAGACACTCTCAGGCACACAAAGACACACTCGCACACACTCACACACTCACACACACTCAGACACACTCAGGCACACCCAGACACACTCAGACACACTCCCACACAACCAGATACACTCAGAAACATTCAGACACACTCGTGCAAACCCAGATACACTCACACACACTCAGGCACACCTGCACATACGCACACACTGACACACTCACACTCTCACACACTCAGATGCACTAAGACACACTCAGACACACTCCCACACACTCAAGTACACTCACACACACTCACACACACTCAGACACTCTCAGGCACACCCAGACACACTCACACACACTCACACACTCACACACACTCAGACACACTCAGGCACACTCAGGCACACTCACACACACTCACACACATTCACACACACTCAGACACACTTGGACACACTTAGGCACACAGCCAGACACACTTAAACACATTCAGACACACTCAGGCACACTCACACACACTCAGGCACATTCAGACACACTCGTGCACACCCAGACACACTCAAACACACTCAGGCACACTCACACACACTCCCACACACCCAGATACACTCAGACACAGTCAGACACACTTGTGCAAACCCAGATACACTCAGAAACACTCACACACACTCACACACTCAGGCACACACGCAAGCACTCAGACACTCTCAAACACTCTCTCACACGCTCAGACACACTCAGACACACTTGAACACACTCAGGCACACTCAGGCACACCCGCACACACTCAGACACACTCAGACACACTCACACACACTCGCAGACACTCAGACACACTCAGGCACTCTCTCACACACTCAGACACACTTAGGCACACTCGCACACACCCAGACACATTCGCTCACTATCAGATACGCTCAGACACACTCAGACACACTCGCACACAGCCAGACACACTTAAACACACTCAGGCACACTCAGACACACTCATGCACACCCAGACAAACTCAGACACACTCAGACACACTCACAAACACTCAGACACACTCAGACACATAAATACATGCTCAGACAAACTCAGACCTAATCAGACAAACTCAGGCACACCCAGACACACTAAGACACACTCAGACACACTCACACACACTCAGGCACACTCATACACACTCATGCACACTCAGACACAACACACTCACACACACTCAGACACACTCGCACACACTCAGGCACACTCACACACACTCAGACACACTCAGGCACACTCATATACACTCAGACACACTCAGACACACTCTCACACAGCCAGACACACTTAAACACACTCAGGCACACTCAGGCACACTCAGGCACACCCGCACACACGCACACACTCTGACGCACTCACACTCAGACGCACTCACACACACTCAGACACACTCAGACACACTTGAACACACTCGTGCACACCCAGACACTCACACACTCAGGCACACTCCCACACAGTCAAGCACACTCAGATGCACCTGCACACACTCAAACACACTGAGACACACCTGGAAACACTCAGACACACTCAGACACATAAATACATGCTCAGATAAACTCAGGCCTAATCAGACAAACTCAGGCACACCCAGACACACTAAGACACACTCAGACACACTCGCACACACTCAGGCACACTCATACACACTCATGCACACTCAGACACAACACACTCACACACACTCAGACACACTCACACACACTCAGACACACTCAGGCACACTCAGATACACTCAGACACACTCAGACACACTTGAACACACTCAGACAAACTTAGGCACACTCGCACACACCCAGACACATTTGCTCACTCTCAGATACGCTCAGACACACTGAGACTCACTCACACACAGGCACACTCAGACACACTCGACACACTCAGACATAGTCACACACAATCACACACACTCAGACACTCTCAGGCACACCCAGACAAACTTGCACACACTCAGACACACTCGGACACACTCACACACACTCACACACTCACACACACTCAGACACTCTCAGACACACTCACACACACTCAGGCACACTCGCACACACCCAGACACATTCGCTCACACTCAGATACGTTCAGACACACTCAGGCACACAGCCAGACACACTTAAACACACTCAGACACACTCAGGCAAATTCTCACACACCCAAATGCACTCAGACAAACTCGCACACAGACAAGCACACTCAGATGCACCTGCACACACTCAAACACACTGAGACACACCTGGAAACACTCAGACACACGCAGACACATAAATACATGCTCAGACAAACTCAGGCCTAATCAGACAAACTCAGGCACACACAGACACACTCGCACACACTCAGACACCTCAGGCACACTCAGACACACTCGTGTACACCGAGACAAACTCAGACACACTCACACACACTCAGACATTCTCAGGCACACCCAGACACACTTGCACACACTCACACACTGTCACACACTCAGACACACTCAGGCACACCCAGACACACTCAGACACACTCACACACTCTCACACACACTCGGACACACTTAGGCACACAGCCAGACACACTTAAACACATTCAGACACACTCAGGCACACTCACACACACTCAGGCACATTCAGACACACTTGTGCACACCCAGACATATTCAGACACACTCAGGCACACTCACACACAGTCCGACACACTCTCACACACCCAGATACACTCAGACACAGTCAGACACATTGGTGTAAACCCAGATAGACACACTCAGACACACTCACACACACAGTCACACATACTCACACTCACCCACACACACTCAGACACACTCAGGCACACTTGAACACACTCAGGCACACTCAGGCACACCCGCACACACTCAGACACACTCAGACAAACTTAGGCACACTCGCACACACCCAGACACTCTCGCACACACTCAGGCACACTCAGACACACTCACACGCACTCACACACACTCAGACACACTGAGACACACTTGAACACACTCCGACACACTCAGACACTCACACACTCAGACACACTCCCACTCACTCAAGCACACTCAGGTGCACCTGCACACACTCAAACACACTGAGACACACCTGGAAACACTCAGACACACTCAGACACATAAATACATGCTCAGATAAACTCAGGCCTAATCAGACAAACTCAGGCACACACAGACACATTCTCACACACTCAGACACACTCAAACACACTCGCAGACATTCAGACACCTCAGGCACACTCAGACACCCTAGTGCACACCCAGACAAACTCAGACACACTCAGACACACTCACACACACTCAGACACTCTCAGGCACACAAAGACACACTCGCACACACTCACACACTCACACACACTCAGACACACTCAGGCACACCCAGACACACTCAGACACACTCCCACACAACCAGATACACTCAGAAACATTCAGACACACTCGTGCAAACCCAGATACACTCACACACACTCAGGCACACCTGCACATACGCACACACTGACACACTCACACTCTCACACACTCAGATGCACTAAGACACACTCAGACACACTCCCACACACTCAAGTACACTCACACACACTCACACACACTCAGACACTCTCAGGCACACCCAGACACACTCACACACACTCACACACTCACACACACTCAGACACACTCAGGCACACTCAGGCACACTCACACACACTCACACACATTCACACACACTCAGACACACTTGGACACACTTAGGCACACAGCCAGACACACTTAAACACATTCAGACACACTCAGGCACACTCACACACACTCAGGCACATTCAGACACACTCGTGCACACCCAGACACACTCAAACACACTCAGGCACACTCACACACACTCCCACACACCCAGATACACTCAGACACAGTCAGACACACTTTTGCAAACCCAGATACACTCAGAAACACTCACACACACTCACACACTCAGGCACACACGCAAGCACTCAGACACTCTCAAACACTCTCTCACACGCTCAGACACACTCAGACACACTTGAACACACTCAGGCACACTCAGGCACACCCGCACACACTCAGACACACTCAGACACACTCACACACACTCGCAGACACTCAGACACACTCAGGCACTCTCTCACACACTCAGACACACTTAGGCACACTCGCACACACCCAGACACATTCGCTCACTATCAGATACGCTCAGACACACTCAGACACACTCGCACACAGCCAGACACACTTAAACACACTCAGGCACACTCAGACACACTCATGCACACCCAGACAAACTCAGACACACTCAGACACACTCACAAACACTCAGACACACTCAGACACATAAATACATGCTCAGACAAACTCAGACCTAATCAGACAAACTCAGGCACACCCAGACACACTAAGACACACTCAGACACACTCACACACACTCAGGCACACTCATACACACTCATGCACACTCAGACACAACACACTCACACACACTCAGACACACTCGCACACACTCAGGCACACTCACACACACTCAGACACACTCAGGCACACTCATATACACTCAGACACACTCAGACACACTCTCACACAGCCAGACACACTTAAACACACTCAGGCACACTCAGGCACACTCAGGCACACCCGCACACACGCACACACTCTGACGCACTCACACTCAGACGCACTCACACACACTCAGACACACTCAGACACACTTGAACACACTCGTGCACACCCAGACACTCACACACTCAGGCACACTCCCACACAGTCAAGCACACTCAGATGCACCTGCACACACTCAAACACACTGAGACACACCTGGAAACACTCAGACACACTCAGACACATAAATACATGCTCAGATAAACTCAGGCCTAATCAGACAAACTCAGGCACACCCAGACACACTAAGACACACTCAGACACACTCGCACACACTCAGGCACACTCATACACACTCATGCACACTCAGACACAACACACTCACACACACTCAGACACACTCACACACACTCAGACACACTCAGGCACACTCAGATACACTCAGACACACTCAGACACACTTGAACACACTCAGACAAACTTAGGCACACTCGCACACACCCAGACACATTTGCTCACTCTCAGATACGCTCAGACACACTGAGACTCACTCACACACAGGCACACTCAGACACACTCGACACACTCAGACATAGTCACACACAATCACACACACTCAGACACTCTCAGGCACACCCAGACAAACTTGCACACACTCAGACACACTCGGACACACTCACACACACTCACACACTCACACACACTCAGACACTCTCAGACACACTCACACACACTCAGGCACACTCGCACACACCCAGACACATTCGCTCACACTCAGATACGTTCAGACACACTCAGGCACACAGCCAGACACACTTAAACACACTCAGACACACTCAGGCAAATTCTCACACACCCAAATGCACTCAGACAAACTCGCACACAGACAAGCACACTCAGATGCACCTGCACACACTCAAACACACTGAGACACACCTGGAAACACTCAGACACACGCAGACACATAAATACATGCTCAGACAAACTCAGGCCTAATCAGACAAACTCAGGCACACACAGACACACTCGCACACACTCAGACACCTCAGGCACACTCAGACACACTCGTGTACACCGAGACAAACTCAGACACACTCACACACACTCAGACATTCTCAGGCACACCCAGACACACTTGCACACACTCACACACTGTCACACACTCAGACACACTCAGGCACACCCAGACACACTCAGACACACTCACACACTCTCACACACACTCGGACACACTTAGGCACACAGCCAGACACACTTAAACACATTCAGACACACTCAGGCACACTCACACACACTCAGGCACATTCAGACACACTTGTGCACACCCAGACATATTCAGACACACTCAGGCACACTCACACACAGTCCGACACACTCCCACACACCCAGATACACTCAGACACAGTCAGACACATTGGTGTAAACCCAGATAGACACACTCAGACACACTCACACACACAGTCACACATACTCACACTCACCCACACACACTCAGACACACTCAGGCACACTTGAACACACTCAGGCACACTCAGGCACACCCGCACACACTCAGACACACTCAGACAAACTTAGGCACACTCGCACACACCCAGACACTCTCGCACACACTCAGGCACACTCAGACACACTCACACGCACTCACACACACTCAGACACACTGAGACACACTTGAACACACTCCGACACACTCAGACACTCACACACTCAGACACACTCCCACTCACTCAAGCACACTCAGGTGCACCTGCACACACTCAAACACACTGAGACACACCTGGAAACACTCAGACACACTCAGACACATAAATACATGCTCAGATAAACTCAGGCCTAATCAGACAAACTCAGGCACACACAGACACATTCTCACACACTCAGACACACTCAAACACACTCGCAGACATTCAGACACCTCAGGCACACTCAGACACCCTAGTGCACACCCAGACAAACTCAGACACACTCAGACACACTCACACACACTCAGACACTCTCAGGCACACAAAGACACACTCGCACACACTCACACACTCACACACACTCAGACACACTCAGGCACACCCAGACACACTCAGACACACTCCCACACAACCAGATACACTCAGAAACATTCAGACACACTCGTGCAAACCCAGATACACTCACACACACTCAGGCACACCTGCACATACGCACACACTGACACACTCACACTCCCACACACCCAGATACACTCAGACACAGTCAGACACACTTGTGCAAACCCAGATACACTCAGAAACACTCACACACACTCACACACTCAGGCACACACGCAAGCACTCAGACACTCTCAAACACTCTCTCACACACTCAGACACACTCAGACACACTTGAACACACTCAGGCACACTCAGGCACACCCGCACACACTCAGACACACTCAGACACACTCACACACACTCGCAGACACTCAGACACACTCAGGCACTCTCTCACACACTCAGACACACTTAGGCACACTCGCACACACCCAGACATATTCGCTCACTATCAGATACGCTCAGACACACTCAGACACACTCGCACACAGCCAGACACACTTAAACACACTCAGGCACACTCAGACACACTCATGCACACCCAGACAAACTCAGACACACTCACAAACACTCAGACACACTCAGACACATAAATACATGCTCAGACAAACTCAGGCCTAATCAGACAAACTCAGGCACACCCAGACACACTAAGACACACTCAGACACACTCACACACACTCAGGCACACTCATACACACTCATGCACACTCAGACACAACACACTCACACACACTCAGACACACTCACACACACTCACACACACTCACACACACTCAGACACACTCAGGCACACTCATATACACTCAGACACACTCAGACACACTCTCACACAGCCAGACACACTTAAACACACTCAGGCACACTCAGGCACACTCAGGCACACCCGCACACACGCACACACTCTGACGCACTCACACTCAGACGCACTCACACACACTCAGACACACTGAGACACACTTGAACACACTCGTGCACACCCAGACACTCACACACTCAGGCACACTCCCACACAGTCAAGCACACTCAGATGCACCTGCACACACTCAAACACACTGAGACACACCTGGAAACACTCAGACACACTCAGACACATAAATACATGCTCAGATAAACTCAGGCCTAATCAGACAAACTCAGGCACACCCAGACACACTAAGACACACTCAGACACACTCGCACACACTCAGGCACACTCATACACACTCATGCACACTCAGACACAACACACTCACACACACTCAGACACACTCACACACACTCAGACACACTCAGGCACACTCAGATACACTCAGACACACTCAGACACACTTGAACACACTCAGACAAACTTAGGCACACTCGCACACACCCAGACACATTTGCTCACTCTCAGATACGCTCAGACACACTGAGACTCACTCACACACAGGCACACTCAGACACACTCGACACACTCAGACATAGTCACACACAATCACACACACTCAGACACTCTCAGGCACACCCAGACAAACTTGCACACACTCAGACACACTCGGACACACTCACACACACTCACACACTCACACACACTCAGACACTCTCAGACACACTCAGACACACTCAGGCACACTCGCACACACCCAGACACATTCGCTCACACTCAGATACGTTCAGACACACTCAGGCACACAGCCAGACACACTTAAACACACTCAGACACACTCAGGTAAATTCTCACACACCCAAATGCACTCAGACAAACTCGCACACAGACAAGCACACTCAGATGCACCTGCACACACTCAAACACACTGAGACACACCTGGAAACACTCAGACACACGCAGACACATAAATACATGCTCAGACAAACTCAGGCCTAATCAGACAAACTCAGGCACACACAGACACACTCGCACACACTCAGACACCTCAGGCACACTCAGACACACTCGTGTACACCGAGACAAACTCAGACGCACTCACACACACTCAGACATTCTCAGGCACACCCAGACACACTTGCACACACTCACACACTGTCACACACTCAGACACACTCAGGCACACCCAGACACACTCAGACACACTCACACACTCTCACACACACTCGGACACACTTAGGCACACAGCCAGACACACTTAAACACATTCAGACACACTCAGGCACACTCACACACACTCAGGCACATTCAGACACACTTGTGCACACCCAGACATATTCAGACACACTCAGGCACACTCACACACAGTCCGACACACTCTCACACACCCAGATACACTCAGACACAGTCAGACACATTGGTGTAAACCCAGATAGACACACTCAGACACACTCACACACACAGTCACACATACTCACACTCACCCACACACACTCAGACACACTCAGGCACACTTGAACACACTCAGGCACACTCAGGCACACCCGCACACACTCAGACACACTCAGACAAACTTAGGCACACTCGCACACACCCAGACACTCTCGCACACACTCAGGCACACTCAGACACACTCACACGCACTCACACACACTCAGACACACTGAGACACACTTGAACACACTCCGACACACTCAGACACTCACACACTCAGACACACTCCCACTCACTCAAGCACACTCAGGTGCACCTGCACACACTCAAACACACTGAGACACACCTGGAAACACTCAGACACACTCAGACACATAAATACATGCTCAGATAAACTCAGGCCTAATCAGACAAACTCAGGCACACACAGACACATTCTCACACACTCAGACACACTCAAACACACTCGCAGACATTCAGACACCTCAGGCACACTCAGACACCCTAGTGCACACCCAGACAAACTCAGACACACTCAGACACACTCACACACACTCAGACACTCTCAGGCACACAAAGACACACTCGCACACACTCACACACTCACACACACTCAGACACACTCAGGCACACCCAGACACACTCAGACACACTCCCACACAACCAGATACACTCAGAAACATTCAGACACACTCGTGCAAACCCAGATACACTCACACACACTCAGGCACACCTGCACATACGCACACACTGACACACTCACACTCTCACACACTCAGATGCACTAAGACACACTCAGACACACTCCCACACACTCAAGTACACTCAGACACACTCACACACACTCAGACACTCTCAGGCACACCCAGACACACTCACACACACTCACACACTCACACACACTCAGACACACTCAGGCACACTCAGGCACACTCACACACACTCACACACATTCACACACACTCAGACACACTTGGACACACTTAGGAACACAGCCAGACACACTTAAACACTTTCAGACACACTCAGGCACACTCACACACACTCAGGCACATTCAGACACACTCGTGCACACCCAGACACGCTCAAACACACTCAGGCACACTCACACACACTCCCACACACCCAGATACACTCAGACACAGTCAGACACACTTGTGCAAACCCAGATACACTCAGAAACACTCACACACACTCACACACTCAGGCACACACGCAAGCACTCAGACACTCTCAAACACTCTCTCACACACTCAGACACACTCAGACACACTTGAACACACTCAGGCACACTCAGGCACACCCGCACACACTCAGACACACTCAGACACACTCACACACACTCGCAGACACTCAGACACACTCAGGCACTCTCTCACACACTCAGACACACTTAGGCACACTCGCACACACCCAGACACATTCGCTCACTATCAGATACGCTCAGACACACTCAGACACACTCGCACACAGCCAGACACACTTAAACACACTCAGGCACACTCAGACACACTCATGCACACCCAGACAAACTCAGACACACTCACAAACACTCAGACACACTCAGACACACTCAGACACATAAATACATGCTCAGACAAACTCAGACCTAATCAGACAAACTCAGGCACACCCAGACACACTAAGACACACTCAGACACACTCACACACACTCAGGCACACTCATACACACTCATGCACACTCAGACACAACACACTCACACACACTCAGACACACTCGCACACACTCAGGCACACTCACACACACTCAGACACACTCAGGCACACTCATATACACTCAGACACACTCAGACACACTCTCACACAGCCAGACACACTTAAACACACTCAGGCACACTCAGGCACACTCAGGCACACCCGCACACACGCACACACTCTGACGCACTCACACTCAGACGCACTCACACACACTCAGACACACTCAGACACACTTGAACACACTCGTGCACACCCAGACACTCACACACTCAGGCACACTCCCACACAGTCAAGCACACTCAGATGCACCTGCACACACTCAAACACACTGAGACACACCTGGAAACACTCAGACACACTCAGACACATAAATACATGCTCAGATAAACTCAGGCCTAATCAGACAAACTCAGGCACACCCAGACACACTAAGACACACTCAGACACACTCGCACACACTCAGGCACACTCATACACACTCATGCACACTCAGACACAACACACTCACACACACTCAGACACACTCACACACACTCAGACACACTCAGGCACACTCAGATACACTCAGACACACTCAGACACACTTGAACACACTCAGACAAACTTAGGCACACTCGCACACACCCAGACACATTTGCTCACTCTCAGATACGCTCAGACACACTGAGACTCACTCACACACAGGCACACTCAGACACACTCGACACACTCAGACATAGTCACACACAATCACACACACTCAGACACTCTCAGGCACACCCAGACAAACTTGCACACACTCAGACACACTCGGACACACTCACACACACTCACACACTCACACACACTCAGACACTCTCAGACACACTCACACACACTCAGGCACACTCGCACACACCCAGACACATTCGCTCACACTCAGATACGTTCAGACACACTCAGGCACACAGCCAGACACACTTAAACACACTCAGACACACTCAGGCAAATTCTCACACACCCAAATGCACTCAGACAAACTCGCACACAGACAAGCACACTCAGATGCACCTGCACACACTCAAACACACTGAGACACACCTGGAAACACTCAGACACACGCAGACACATAAATACATGCTCAGACAAACTCAGGCCTAATCAGACAAACTCAGGCACACACAGACACACTCGCACACACTCAGACACCTCAGGCACACTCAGACACACTCGTGTACACCGAGACAAACTCAGACACACTCACACACACTCAGACATTCTCAGGCACACCCAGACACACTTGCACACACTCACACACTGTCACACACTCAGACACACTCAGGCACACCCAGACACACTCAGACACACTCACACACTCTCACACACACTCGGACACACTTAGGCACACAGCCAGACACACTTAAACACATTCAGACACACTCAGGCACACTCACACACACTCAGGCACATTCAGACACACTTGTGCACACCCAGACATATTCAGACACACTCAGGCACACTCACACACAGTCCGACACACTCTCACACACCCAGATACACTCAGACACAGTCAGACACATTGGTGTAAACCCAGATAGACACACTCAGACACACTCACACACACAGTCACACATACTCACACTCACCCACACACACTCAGACACACTCAGGCACACTTGAACACACTCAGGCACACTCAGGCACACCCGCACACACTCAGACACACTCAGACAAACTTAGGCACACTCGCACACACCCAGACACTCTCGCACACACTCAGGCACACTCAGACACACTCACACGCACTCACACACACTCAGACACACTGAGACACACTTGAACACACTCCGACACACTCAGACACTCACACACTCAGACACACTCCCACTCACTCAAGCACACTCAGGTGCACCTGCACACACTCAAACACACTGAGACACACCTGGAAACACTCAGACACACTCAGACACATAAATACATGCTCAGATAAACTCAGGCCTAATCAGACAAACTCAGGCACACACAGACACATTCTCACACACTCAGACACACTCAAACACACTCGCAGACATTCAGACACCTCAGGCACACTCAGACACCCTAGTGCACACCCAGACAAACTCAGACACACTCAGACACACTCACACACACTCAGACACTCTCAGGCACACAAAGACACACTCGCACACACTCACACACTCACACACACTCAGACACACTCAGGCACACCCAGACACACTCAGACACACTCCCACACAACCAGATACACTCAGAAACATTCAGACACACTCGTGCAAACCCAGATACACTCACACACACTCAGGCACACCTGCACATACGCACACACTGACACACTCACACTCTCACACACTCAGATGCACTAAGACACACTCAGACACACTCCCACACACTCAAGTACACTCACACACACTCACACACACTCAGACACTCTCAGGCACACCCAGACACACTCACACACACTCACACACTCACACACACTCAGACACACTCAGGCACACTCAGGCACACTCACACACACTCACACACATTCACACACACTCAGACACACTTGGACACACTTAGGCACACAGCCAGACACACTTAAACACATTCAGACACACTCAGGCACACTCACACACACTCAGGCACATTCAGACACACTCGTGCACACCCAGACACACTCAAACACACTCAGGCACACTCACACACACTCCCACACACCCAGATACACTCAGACACAGTCAGACACACTTGTGCAAACCCAGATACACTCAGAAACACTCACACACACTCACACACTCAGGCACACACGCAAGCACTCAGACACTCTCAAACACTCTCTCACACGCTCAGACACACTCAGACACACTTGAACACACTCAGGCACACTCAGGCACACCCGCACACACTCAGACACACTCAGACACACTCACACACACTCGCAGACACTCAGACACACTCAGGCACTCTCTCACACACTCAGACACACTTAGGCACACTCGCACACACCCAGACACATTCGCTCACTATCAGATACGCTCAGACACACTCAGACACACTCGCACACAGCCAGACACACTTAAACACACTCAGGCACACTCAGACACACTCATGCACACCCAGACAAACTCAGACACACTCAGACACACTCACAAACACTCAGACACACTCAGACACATAAATACATGCTCAGACAAACTCAGACCTAATCAGACAAACTCAGGCACACCCAGACACACTAAGACACACTCAGACACACTCACACACACTCAGGCACACTCATACACACTCATGCACACTCAGACACAACACACTCACACACACTCAGACACACTCGCACACACTCAGGCACACTCACACACACTCAGACACACTCAGGCACACTCATATACACTCAGACACACTCAGACACACTCTCACACAGCCAGACACACTTAAACACACTCAGGCACACTCAGGCACACTCAGGCACACCCGCACACACGCACACACTCTGACGCACTCACACTCAGACGCACTCACACACACTCAGACACACTCAGACACACTTGAACACACTCGTGCACACCCAGACACTCACACACTCAGGCACACTCCCACACAGTCAAGCACACTCAGATGCACCTGCACACACTCAAACACACTGAGACACACCTGGAAACACTCAGACACACTCAGACACATAAATACATGCTCAGATAAACTCAGGCCTAATCAGACAAACTCAGGCACACCCAGACACACTAAGACACACTCAGACACACTCGCACACACTCAGGCACACTCATACACACTCATGCACACTCAGACACAACACACTCACACACACTCAGACACACTCACACACACTCAGACACACTCAGGCACACTCAGATACACTCAGACACACTCAGACACACTTGAACACACTCAGACAAACTTAGGCACACTCGCACACACCCAGACACATTTGCTCACTCTCAGATACGCTCAGACACACTGAGACTCACTCACACACAGGCACACTCAGACACACTCGACACACTCAGACATAGTCACACACAATCACACACACTCAGACACTCTCAGGCACACCCAGACAAACTTGCACACACTCAGACACACTCGGACACACTCACACACACTCACACACTCACACACACTCAGACACTCTCAGACACACTCACACACACTCAGGCACACTCGCACACACCCAGACACATTCGCTCACACTCAGATACGTTCAGACACACTCAGGCACACAGCCAGACACACTTAAACACACTCAGACACACTCAGGCAAATTCTCACACACCCAAATGCACTCAGACAAACTCGCACACAGACAAGCACACTCAGATGCACCTGCACACACTCAAACACACTGAGACACACCTGGAAACACTCAGACACACGCAGACACATAAATACATGCTCAGACAAACTCAGGCCTAATCAGACAAACTCAGGCACACACAGACACACTCGCACACACTCAGACACCTCAGGCACACTCAGACACACTCGTGTACACCGAGACAAACTCAGACACACTCACACACACTCAGACATTCTCAGGCACACCCAGACACACTTGCACACACTCACACACTGTCACACACTCAGACACACTCAGGCACACCCAGACACACTCAGACACACTCACACACTCTCACACACACTCGGACACACTTAGGCACACAGCCAGACACACTTAAACACATTCAGACACACTCAGGCACACTCACACACACTCAGGCACATTCAGACACACTTGTGCACACCCAGACATATTCAGACACACTCAGGCACACTCACACACAGTCCGACACACTCTCACACACCCAGATACACTCAGACACAGTCAGACACATTGGTGTAAACCCAGATAGACACACTCAGACACACTCACACACACAGTCACACATACTCACACTCACCCACACACACTCAGACACACTCAGGCACACTTGAACACACTCAGGCACACTCAGGCACACCCGCACACACTCAGACACACTCAGACAAACTTAGGCACACTCGCACACACCCAGACACTCTCGCACACACTCAGGCACACTCAGACACACTCACACGCACTCACACACACTCAGACACACTGAGACACACTTGAACACACTCCGACACACTCAGACACTCACACACTCAGACACACTCCCACTCACTCAAGCACACTCAGGTGCACCTGCACACACTCAAACACACTGAGACACACCTGGAAACACTCAGACACACTCAGACACATAAATACATGCTCAGATAAACTCAGGCCTAATCAGACAAACTCAGGCACACACAGACACATTCTCACACACTCAGACACACTCAAACACACTCGCAGACATTCAGACACCTCAGGCACACTCAGACACCCTAGTGCACACCCAGACAAACTCAGACACACTCAGACACACTCACATACACTCAGACACTCTCAGGCACACAAAGACACACTCGCACACACTCACACACTCACACACACTCAGACACACTCAGGCACACCCAGACACACTCAGACACACTCCCACACAACCAGATACACTCAGAAACATTCAGACACACTCGTGCAAACCCAGATACACTCACACACACTCAGGCACACCTGCACATACGCACACACTGACACACTCACACTCTCACACACTCAGATGCACTAAGACACACTCAGACACACTCCCACACACTCAAGTACACTCACACACACTCACACACACTCAGACACTCTCAGGCACACCCAGACACACTCACACACACTCACACACTCACACACACTCAGACACACTCAGGCACACTCAGGCACACTCACACACACTCACACACATTCACACACACTCAGACACACTTGGACACACTTAGGCACACAGCCAGACACACTTAAACACATTCAGACACACTCAGGCACACTCACACACACTCAGGCACATTCAGACACACTCGTGCACACCCAGACACACTCAAACACACTCAGGCACACTCACACACACTCCCACACACCCAGATACACTCAGACACAGTCAGACACACTTTTGCAAACCCAGATACACTCAGAAACACTCACACACACTCACACACTCAGGCACACACGCAAGCACTCAGACACTCTCAAACACTCTCTCACACGCTCAGACACACTCAGACACACTTGAACACACTCAGGCACACTCAGGCACACCCGCACACACTCAGACACACTCAGACACACTCACACACACTCGCAGACACTCAGACACACTCAGGCACTCTCTCACACACTCAGACACACTTAGGCACACTCGCACACACCCAGACACATTCGCTCACTATCAGATACGCTCAGACACACTCAGACACACTCGCACACAGCCAGACACACTTAAACACACTCAGGCACACTCAGACACACTCATGCACACCCAGACAAACTCAGACACACTCAGACACACTCACAAACACTCAGACACACTCAGACACATAAATACATGCTCAGACAAACTCAGACCTAATCAGACAAACTCAGGCACACCCAGACACACTAAGACACACTCAGACACACTCACACACACTCAGGCACACTCATACACACTCATGCACACTCAGACACAACACACTCACACACACTCAGACACACTCGCACACACTCAGGCACACTCACACACACTCAGACACACTCAGGCACACTCATATACACTCAGACACACTCAGACACACTCTCACACAGCCAGACACACTTAAACACACTCAGGCACACTCAGGCACACTCAGGCACACCCGCACACACGCACACACTCTGACGCACTCACACTCAGACGCACTCACACACACTCAGACACACTCAGACACACTTGAACACACTCGTGCACACCCAGACACTCACACACTCAGGCACACTCCCACACAGTCAAGCACACTCAGATGCACCTGCACACACTCAAACACACTGAGACACACCTGGAAACACTCAGACACACTCAGACACATAAATACATGCTCAGATAAACTCAGGCCTAATCAGACAAACTCAGGCACACCCAGACACACTAAGACACACTCAGACACACTCGCACACACTCAGGCACACTCATACACACTCATGCACACTCAGACACAACACACTCACACACACTCAGACACACTCACACACACTCAGACACACTCAGGCACACTCAGATACACTCAGACACACTCAGACACACTTGAACACACTCAGACAAACTTAGGCACACTCGCACACACCCAGACACATTTGCTCACTCTCAGATACGCTCAGACACACTGAGACTCACTCACACACAGGCACACTCAGACACACTCGACACACTCAGACATAGTCACACACAATCACACACACTCAGACACTCTCAGGCACACCCAGACAAACTTGCACACACTCAGACACACTCGGACACACTCACACACACTCACACACTCACACACACTCAGACACTCTCAGACACACTCACACACACTCAGGCACACTCGCACACACCCAGACACATTCGCTCACACTCAGATACGTTCAGACACACTCAGGCACACAGCCAGACACACTTAAACACACTCAGACACACTCAGGCAAATTCTCACACACCCAAATGCACTCAGACAAACTCGCACACAGACAAGCACACTCAGATGCACCTGCACACACTCAAACACACTGAGACACACCTGGAAACACTCAGACACACGCAGACACATAAATACATGCTCAGACAAACTCAGGCCTAATCAGACAAACTCAGGCACACACAGACACACTCGCACACACTCAGACACCTCAGGCACACTCAGACACACTCGTGTACACCGAGACAAACTCAGACACACTCACACACACTCAGACATTCTCAGGCACACCCAGACACACTTGCACACACTCACACACTGTCACACACTCAGACACACTCAGGCACACCCAGACACACTCAGACACACTCACACACTCTCACACACACTCGGACACACTTAGGCACACAGCCAGACACACTTAAACACATTCAGACACACTCAGGCACACTCACACACACTCAGGCACATTCAGACACACTTGTGCACACCCAGACATATTCAGACACACTCAGGCACACTCACACACAGTCCGACACACTCCCACACACCCAGATACACTCAGACACAGTCAGACACATTGGTGTAAACCCAGATAGACACACTCAGACACACTCACACACACAGTCACACATACTCACACTCACCCACACACACTCAGACACACTCAGGCACACTTGAACACACTCAGGCACACTCAGGCACACCCGCACACACTCAGACACACTCAGACAAACTTAGGCACACTCGCACACACCCAGACACTCTCGCACACACTCAGGCACACTCAGACACACTCACACGCACTCACACACACTCAGACACACTGAGACACACTTGAACACACTCCGACACACTCAGACACTCACACACTCAGACACACTCCCACTCACTCAAGCACACTCAGGTGCACCTGCACACACTCAAACACACTGAGACACACCTGGAAACACTCAGACACACTCAGACACATAAATACATGCTCAGATAAACTCAGGCCTAATCAGACAAACTCAGGCACACACAGACACATTCTCACACACTCAGACACACTCAAACACACTCGCAGACATTCAGACACCTCAGGCACACTCAGACACCCTAGTGCACACCCAGACAAACTCAGACACACTCAGACACACTCACACACACTCAGACACTCTCAGGCACACAAAGACACACTCGCACACACTCACACACTCACACACACTCAGACACACTCAGGCACACCCAGACACACTCAGACACACTCCCACACAACCAGATACACTCAGAAACATTCAGACACACTCGTGCAAACCCAGATACACTCACACACACTCAGGCACACCTGCACATACGCACACACTGACACACTCACACTCTCACACACTCAGATGCACTAAGACACACTCAGGCACACTCCCACACACTCAAGTACACTCACACACACTCACACACACTCAGACACTCTCAGGCACACCCAGACACACTCACACACACTCACACACTCACACACACTCAGACACACTCAGGCACACTCAGGCACACTCACACACACTCACACACATTCACACACACTCAGACACACTTGGACACACTTAGGCACACAGCCAGACACACTTAAACACATTCAGACACACTCAGGCACACTCACACACACTCAGGCACATTCAGACACACTCGTGCACACCCAGACACACTCAAACACACTCAGGCACACTCACACACACTCCCACACACCCAGATACACTCAGACACAGTCAGACACACTTGTGCAAACCCAGATACACTCAGAAACACTCACACACACTCACACACTCAGGCACACACGCAAGCACTCAGACACTCTCAAACACTCTCTCACACACTCAGACACACTCAGACACACTTGAACACACTCAGGCACACTCAGGCACACCCGCACACACTCAGACACACTCAGACACACTCACACACACTCGCAGACACTCAGACACACTCAGGCACTCTCTCACACACTCAGACACACTTAGGCACACTCGCACACACCCAGACACATTCGCTCACTATCAGATACGCTCAGACACACTCAGACACACTCGCACACAGCCAGACACACTTAAACACACTCAGGCACACTCAGACACACTCATGCACACCCAGACAAACTCAGACACACTCAGACACACTCACAAACACTCAGACACACTCAGACACATAAATACATGCTCAGACAAACTCAGGCCTAATCAGACAAACTCAGGCACACCCAGACACACTAAGACACACTCAGACACACTCACACACACTCAGGCACACTCATACACACTCATGCACACTCAGACACAACACACTCACACACACTCACACACACTCACACACACTCACACACACTCACAAACACTCAGGCACACTCATATACACTCAGACACACTCAGACACACTCTCACACAGCCAGACACACTTAAACACACTCAGGCACACTCAGGCACACTCAGGCACACTCAGGCACACCCGCACACACGCACACACTCTGACGCACTCACACTCAGACGCACTCACACACACTCAGACACACTCAGACACACTTGAACACACTCGTGCACACCCAGACTCTCTCAGACACACTCAGGCACACTCCCACACACCCACATACACTCAGACACTGTCAGACACACTCGTGCAAAACCAGACACACTGAGACACACTCACACACACTCACACACACTCAAGCACACTCAGACGCACCTGCACACACTCAAAGACACTGAGACACATCTGGAAACACTCATACACGCTCAGACACATAAATACATGCTCAGACCAACTCAGGCCTAATCAGACAAACTCGCGCACACACTGACACATTCTCACACACTCAGACACACTCAAACACACTCGCACACACTCGCACACACTCACACACACTCAAACACACTCAGACACACTCAGGCACACCCAGACACACTCGAACACACTCACACACTCTCACACACTCGGACGCACTCAGGCACACCCAGACACACTCGAACACACTCACACACTCACGCACACTCAGACACTCTCAGGCACACCGAGACACACTCAGGCACACTCACACACACTCACACACACTCACACACACTCAGGCACACTCGCACACACCCAGACACAGTCACTCACACTCAGATACGCTCAGACACACTCAGACACTCCTACAGCCAGACACACTTAAACACACTCAGACACATTCAGACACACTCCCACACACCCAGATACACTCAGACACACTCAGGCACACTCAGGCACATTCAGACACAGTCGTGCACACTCAGACACACTCAGGCACTCTCTCACACACTCAGACACACTTAGGCACACTCGCACACACCCAGACACATTCGCTCACTCTCAGATACACTCAGACACACTCAGACACACTCGCACACAGCCAGACACACTTAAACACACTTAAACACACTCAGGCACACTCAGACACACTCGTGCACACCCAGACAAACTCAGGCACACTCAGACACACTCAAACACACTCACAAACACTAAGTCACACTCAGACACACTTGAACACACTCCGACACACTCAGACACTCACACACTCAGGCACACTCCCACACAGTCAAGCACGCTCAGATGCACCTGCACACACTCAAACACATTGAGACACGCCTGGAAACACTCAGACACACTCAGACACATAAATACATGCTCAGATAAACTCAGGCCTAATCAGACAAACTCAGGCACACCCAGACACACTAAGACACACTCAGACACACTCGCACACACTCAGGCACACTCATACACACTCATGCACACTCAGACACAACACACTCACACACACTCAGACACACTCACACACACTCAGGCACACTCAGATACACTCAGACACACTCAGACACACTTGAACACACTCAGACAAACTTAGGCACACTCACACACACCCAGACACATTTGCTCACTCTCAGATATGCTCAGACACACTGAGACTCACTCACACACAGGCACACTCAGACACACTCGACACACTCAGACATAGTCACACACAATCACACACACTCAGACACTCTCAGGCACACCCAGACAAACTTGCACACACTCAGACACACTCGGACACACTCACACACACTCACACACTCACACACACTCAGACACTCTCAGACACACTCACACACACTCAGGCACACTCGCACACACCCAGACACATTCGCTCACACTCAGATACGTTCAGACACACTCAGGCACACAGCCAGACACACTTAAACACACTCAGACACACTCAGGCAAATTCTCACACACCCAAATGCACTCAGACAAACTCGCACACAGTCAAGCACACTCAGATGCACCTGCACACACTCAAACACACTGAGACACACCTGGAAACACTCAGACACACGCAGACACATAAATACATGCTCAGACAAACTCAGGCCTAATCAGACAAACTCAGGCACACACAGACACACTCGCACACACTCAGACACCTCAGGCACACTCCCACACACCTAAACACACTCAGATACACTCAGACACGCTCAGACACGCTCAGACACACTCAGGCACACTCAGGCACAACCGCACACGCACACACTCAGACACACTCAGACACACTTGAACACACTCAGGCACACTCAGGCACACCCGCACACACGCACACACTCTGACGCACTCACACTCAGACACACTCAAACACACTCGCACACATTCAGACACCTCAGGCACACTGAGACACACTCGTGCACACCCAGACAAACTCAGACACTCTCAGGCACACTGAGACACACTCAGGCACACTCACACACACTCACACACACAAAGACACACTCAGGCACACCCAGACACACTAAGACACACTCAGACACACTCACACACACTCAGGCACACTCATACACACTCATGCACACTCAGACACAACACACTCACACACACTCAGACACACTCACACACAGCCACACACACTTGAACACACTCAGACACACTCAAGCACACTCCCACACACCTAAACACACTCAGATACACTCAGACACGCTCAGACACGCTCAGACACACTCAGGCACACTCAGGCACACCCGCACACGCACACACTCAGACACACTCAGACACACTTGAACACACTCAGGCACACTCAGGCACACCCGCACACACGCACACACTCTGACGCACTCACACTCAGACACACTCAAACACACTCGCACACATTCAGACACCTCAGGCACACTGAGACACACTCGTGCACACCCAGACAAACTCAGACACTCTCAGGCACACTGAGACACACTCAGGCACACTCACACACACTCACACACACAAAGACACACTCAGGCACACCCAGACACTTTCAGACACACTCACACACACTCAGGCACACTCGCACACACCCAGACACATTCGCTCACACTCAGATACGCTCAGACACACTCAGACACCTCAGGCACACTCAGACACACTCGTGCACACTGAGACAAACTCAGACACACTCACACACACTCAGACATTCTCAGGCACACCCAGACACACTTGCACACACTCACACACTGTCACACACTCAGACACACTCAGGCACACCCAGACACACTCAGACACACTCACACACTCTCACACACACTCGGACACACTTAGGCACACAGCCAGACACACTTAAACACATTCAGACACACTCAGGCACACTCACACACACTCAGGCACATTCAGACACACTTGTGCACACCCAGACATATTCAGACACACTCAGGCACACTCACACACAGTCCGACACACTCCCACACACCCAGATACACTCAGACACAGTCAGACACATTGGTGTAAACCCAGATAGACACACTCAGACACACTCACACACACAGTCACACATACTCACACTCACCCCACACACACTCAGACACACTCAGGCCACCACTTGAACACACTCAGGCACACTCAGGCACACCCGCACACACTCAGACACACTCAGACAAACTTAGGCACACTCGCACACACCCAGACACTCTCGCACACACTCAGGCACACTCAGACACACTCACACGCACTCACACACACTCAGACACACTGAGACACACTTGAACACACTCCGACACACTCAGACACTCACACACTCAGACACACTCCCACTCACTCAAGCACACTCAGGTGCACCTGCACACACTCAAAACACACTGAGACACACCTGGAAACACTCAGACACACTCAGACACATAAATACATGCTCAGATAAACTCAGGCCTAATCAGACAAACTCAGGCACACACACAGACACATTCTCACACACTCAGACACACTCAAACACACTCGCAGACATTCAGACACCTCAGGCACACTCAGACACCCTAGTGCACACCCAGACAAACTCAGACACACTCAGACACACTCACACACACTCAGACACTCTCAGGCACACAAAGACCACACTCGCACACACTCACACACTCACACACACTCAGACACACTCAGGCACACCCAGACACACTCAGACACACTCCCACACAACCAGATACACTCAGAAACATTCAGACACACTCGTGCAAACCCAGATACACTCACACACACTCAGGCACACCTGCACATACGCACACACTGACACACTCACACTCCCACAACACCCCAGATACACTCAGACACAGTCAGACACACTTGTGCAAACCCAGATACACTCAGAAACACTCACACACACTCACACACTCAGGCACACACACGCAAGCACTCAGACACTCTCAAACACTCTCTCACACACTCAGACACACTCAGACACACTTGAACACACTCAGGCACACTCAGGCACACCCGCACACACTCAGACACACTCAGACACACTCACACACACTCGCAGACACTCAGACACACTCAGGCACTCTCTCACACACTCAGACACACTTAGGCACACTCGCACACACCCAGACATATTCGCTCACTATCAGATACGCTCCAGACACACTCAGACACACTCGCACACAGCCAGACACACTTAAACACACTCAGGCACACTCAGACACACTCATGCACACCCAGACAAACTCAGACACACTCACAAACACTCAGACACACTCAGACACATAAATACATGCTCAGACAAACTCAGGCCTAATCAGACAAACTCAGGCACACCCAGACACACTAAGACACACTCAGACACACTCACACACACTCAGGCACACTCATACACACTCATGCACACTCAGACACAACACACTCACACACACTCAGACACACTCACACACACTCACACACACTCACACACACTCAGACACACTCAGGCACACTCATATACACTCAGACACACTCAGACACACTCTCACACAGCCAGACACACTTAAACACACTCAGGCACACTCAGGCACACTCAGGCACACCCGCACACACGCACACACTCTGACGCACTCACACTCAGACGCACTCACACACACTCAGACACACTGAGACACACTTGAACACACTCGTGCACACCCAGACACTCACACACTCAGGCACACTCCCACACAGTCAAGCACACTCAGATGCACCTGCACACACTCAAACACACTGAGACACACCTGGAAACACTCAGACACACTCAGACACATAAATACATGCTCAGATAAACTCAGGCCTAATCAGACAAACTCAGGCACACCCAGACACACTAAGACACACTCAGACACACTCGCACACACTCAGGCACACTCATACACACTCATGCACACTCAGACACAACACACTCACACACACTCAGACACACTCACACACACTCAGACACACTCAGGCACACTCAGATACACTCAGACACACTCAGACACACTTGAACACACTCAGACAAACTTAGGCACACTCGCACACACCCAGACACATTTGCTCACTCTCAGATACGCTCAGACACACTGAGACTCACTCACACACAGGCACACTCAGACACACTCGACACACTCAGACATAGTCACACACAATCACACACACTCAGACACTCTCAGGCACACCCAGACAAACTTGCACACACTCAGACACACTCGGACACACTCACACACACTCACACACTCACACACACTCAGACACTCTCAGACACACTCAGACACACTCAGGCACACTCGCACACACCCAGACACATTCGCTCACACTCAGATACGTTCAGACACACTCAGGCACACAGCCAGACACACTTAAACACACTCAGACACACTCAGGTAAATTCTCACACACCCAAATGCACTCAGACAAACTCGCACACAGACAAGCACACTCAGATGCACCTGCACACACTCAAACACACTGAGACACACCTGGAAACACTCAGACACACGCAGACACATAAATACATGCTCAGACAAACTCAGGCCTAATCAGACAAACTCAGGCACACACAGACACACTCGCACACACTCAGACACCTCAGGCACACTCAGACACACTCGTGTACACCGAGACAAACTCAGACGCACTCACACACACTCAGACATTCTCAGGCACACCCAGACACACTTGCACACACTCACACACTGTCACACACTCAGACACACTCAGGCACACCCAGACACACTCAGACACACTCACACACTCTCACACACACTCGGACACACTTAGGCACACAGCCAGACACACTTAAACACATTCAGACACACTCAGGCACACTCACACACACTCAGGCACATTCAGACACACTTGTGCACACCCAGACATATTCAGACACACTCAGGCACACTCACACACAGTCCGACACACTCTCACACACCCAGATACACTCAGACACAGTCAGACACATTGGTGTAAACCCAGATAGACACACTCAGACACACTCACACACACAGTCACACATACTCACACTCACCCACACACACTCAGACACACTCAGGCACACTTGAACACACTCAGGCACACTCAGGCACACCCGCACACACTCAGACACACTCAGACAAACTTAGGCACACTCGCACACACCCAGACACTCTCGCACACACTCAGGCACACTCAGACACACTCACACGCACTCACACACACTCAGACACACTGAGACACACTTGAACACACTCCGACACACTCAGACACTCACACACTCAGACACACTCCCACTCACTCAAGCACACTCAGGTGCACCTGCACACACTCAAACACACTGAGACACACCTGGAAACACTCAGACACACTCAGACACATAAATACATGCTCAGATAAACTCAGGCCTAATCAGACAAACTCAGGCACACACAGACACATTCTCACACACTCAGACACACTCAAACACACTCGCAGACATTCAGACACCTCAGGCACACTCAGACACCCTAGTGCACACCCAGACAAACTCAGACACACTCAGACACACTCACACACACTCAGACACTCTCAGGCACACAAAGACACACTCGCACACACTCACACACTCACACACACTCAGACACACTCAGGCACACCCAGACACACTCAGACACACTCCCACACAACCAGATACACTCAGAAACATTCAGACACACTCGTGCAAACCCAGATACACTCACACACACTCAGGCACACCTGCACATACGCACACACTGACACACTCACACTCTCACACACTCAGATGCACTAAGACACACTCAGACACACTCCCACACACTCAAGTACACTCAGACACACTCACACACACTCAGACACTCTCAGGCACACCCAGACACACTCACACACACTCACACACTCACACACACTCAGACACACTCAGGCACATTCAGGCACACTCACACACACTCACACACATTCACACACACTCAGACACACTTGGACACACTTAGGCACACAGCCAGACACACTTAAACACTTTCAGACACACTCAGGCACACTCACACACACTCAGGCACATTCAGACACACTCGTGCACACCCAGACACGCTCAAACACACTCAGGCACACTCACACACACTCCCACACACCCAGATACACTCAGACACAGTCAGACACACTTGTGCAAACCCAGATACACTCAGAAACACTCACACACACTCACACACTCAGGCACACACGCAAGCACTCAGACACTCTCAAACACTCTCTCACACGCTCAGACACACTCAGACACACTTGAACACACTCAGGCACACTCAGGCACACCCGCACACACTCAGACACACTCAGACACACTCACACACACTCGCAGACACTCAGACACACTCAGGCACTCTCTCACACACTCAGACACACTTAGGCACACTCGCACACACCCAGACACATTCGCTCACTATCAGATACGCTCAGACACACTCAGACACACTCGCACACAGCCAGACACACTTAAACACACTCAGGCACACTCAGACACACTCATGCACACCCAGACAAACTCAGACACACTCAGACACACTCACAAACACTCAGACACACTCAGACACATAAATACATGCTCAGACAAACTCAGACCTAATCAGACAAACTCAGGCACACCCAGACACACTAAGACACACTCAGACACACTCACACACACTCAGGCACACTCATACACACTCATGCACACTCAGACACAACACACTCACACACACTCAGACACACTCGCACACACTCAGGCACACTCACACACACTCAGACACACTCAGGCACACTCATATACACTCAGACACACTCAGACACACTCTCACACAGCCAGACACACTTAAACACACTCAGGCACACTCAGGCACACTCAGGCACACCCGCACACACGCACACACTCTGACGCACTCACACTCAGACGCACTCACACACACTCAGACACACTCAGACACACTTGAACACACTCGTGCACACCCAGACACTCACACACTCAGGCACACTCCCACACAGTCAAGCACACTCAGATGCACCTGCACACACTCAAACACACTGAGACACACCTGGAAACACTCAGACACACTCAGACACATAAATACATGCTCAGATAAACTCAGGCCTAATCAGACAAACTCAGGCACACCCAGACACACTAAGACATACTCAGACACACTCGCACACACTCAGGCACACTCATACACACTCATGCACACTCAGACACAACACACTCACACACACTCAGACACACTCACACACACTCAGACACACTCAGGCACACTCAGATACACTCAGACACACTCAGACACACTTGAACACACTCAGACAAACTTAGGCACACTCGCACACACCCAGACACATTTGCTCACTCTCAGATACGCTCAGACACACTGAGACTCACTCACACACAGGCACACTCAGACACACTCGACACACTCAGACATAGTCACACACAATCACACACACTCAGACACTCTCAGGCACACCCAGACAAACTTGCACACACTCAGACACACTCGGACACACTCACACACACTCACACACTCACACACACTCAGACACTCTCAGACACACTCACACACACTCAGGCACACTCGCACACACCCAGACACATTCGCTCACACTCAGATACGTTCAGACACACTCAGGCACACAGCCAGACACACTTAAACACACTCAGACACACTCAGGCAAATTCTCACACACCCAAATGCACTCAGACAAACTCGCACACAGACAAGCACACTCAGATGCACCTGCACACACTCAAACACACTGAGACACACCTGGAAACACTCAGACACACGCAGACACATAAATACATGCTCAGACAAACTCAGGCCTAATCAGACAAACTCAGGCACACACAGACACACTCGCACACACTCAGACACCTCAGGCACACTCAGACACACTCGTGTACACCGAGACAAACTCAGACACACTCACACACACTCAGACATTCTCAGGCACACCCAGACACACTTGCACACACTCACACACTGTCACACACTCAGACACACTCAGGCACACCCAGACACACTCAGACACACTCACACACTCTCACACACACTCGGACACACTTAGGCACACAGCCAGACACACTTAAACACATTCAGACACACTCAGGCACACTCACACACACTCAGGCACATTCAGACACACTTGTGCACACCCAGACATATTCAGACACACTCAGGCACACTCACACACAGTCCGACACACTCTCACACACCCAGATACACTCAGACACAGTCAGACACATTGGTGTAAACCCAGATAGACACACTCAGACACACTCACACACACAGTCACACATACTCACACTCACCCACACACACTCAGACACACTCAGGCACACTTGAACACACTCAGGCACACTCAGGCACACCCGCACACACTCAGACACACTCAGACAAACTTAGGCACACTCGCACACACCCAGACACTCTCGCACACACTCAGGCACACTCAGACACACTCACACGCACTCACACACACTCAGACACACTGAGACACACTTGAACACACTCCGACACACTCAGACACTCACACACTCAGACACACTCCCACTCACTCAAGCACACTCAGGTGCACCTGCACACACTCAAACACACTGAGACACACCTGGAAACACTCAGACACACTCAGACACATAAATACATGCTCAGATAAACTCAGGCCTAATCAGACAAACTCAGGCACACACAGACACATTCTCACACACTCAGACACACTCAAACACACTCGCAGACATTCAGACACCTCAGGCACACTCAGACACCCTAGTGCACACCCAGACAAACTCAGACACACTCAGACACACTCACACACACTCAGACACTCTCAGGCACACAAAGACACACTCGCACACACTCACACACTCACACACACTCAGACACACTCAGGCACACCCAGACACACTCAGACACACTCCCACACAACCAGATACACTCAGAAACATTCAGACACACTCGTGCAAACCCAGATACACTCACACACACTCAGGCACACCTGCACATACGCACACACTGACACACTCACACTCTCACACACTCAGATGCACTAAGACACACTCAGACACACTCCCACACACTCAAGTACACTCACACACACTCACACACACTCAGACACTCTCAGGCACACCCAGACACACTCACACACACTCACACACTCACACACACTCAGACACACTCAGGCACACTCAGGCACACTCACACACACTCACACACATTCACACACACTCAGACACACTTGGACACACTTAGGCACACAGCCAGACACACTTAAACACATTCAGACACACTCAGGCACACTCACACACACTCAGGCACATTCAGACACACTCGTGCACACCCAGACACACTCAAACACACTCAGGCACACTCACACACACTCCCACACACCCAGATACACTCAGACACAGTCAGACACACTTGTGCAAACCCAGATACACTCAGAAACACTCACACACACTCACACACTCAGGCACACACGCAAGCACTCAGACACTCTCAAACACTCTCTCACACGCTCAGACACACTCAGACACACTTGAACACACTCAGGCACACTCAGGCACACCCGCACACACTCAGACACACTCAGACACACTCACACACACTCGCAGACACTCAGACACACTCAGGCACTCTCTCACACACTCAGACACACTTAGGCACACTCGCACACACCCAGACACATTCGCTCACTATCAGATACGCTCAGACACACTCAGACACACTCGCACACAGCCAGACACACTTAAACACACTCAGGCACACTCAGACACACTCATGCACACCCAGACAAACTCAGACACACTCAGACACACTCACAAACACTCAGACACACTCAGACACATAAATACATGCTCAGACAAACTCAGACCTAATCAGACAAACTCAGGCACACCCAGACACACTAAGACACACTCAGACACACTCACACACACTCAGGCACACTCATACACACTCATGCACACTCAGACACAACACACTCACACACACTCAGACACACTCGCACACACTCAGGCACACTCACACACACTCAGACACACTCAGGCACACTCATATACACTCAGACACACTCAGACACACTCTCACACAGCCAGACACACTTAAACACACTCAGGCACACTCAGGCACACTCAGGCACACCCGCACACACGCACACACTCTGACGCACTCACACTCAGACGCACTCACACACACTCAGACACACTCAGACACACTTGAACACACTCGTGCACACCCAGACACTCACACACTCAGGCACACTCCCACACAGTCAAGCACACTCAGACGCACCTGCACACACTCAAAGACACTGAGACACACCTGGAAACACTCAGACACACTCAGACACATAAATACATGCTCAGATAAACTCAGGCCTAATCAGACAAACTCAGGCACACCCAGACACACTAAGACACACTCAGACACACTCGCACACACTCAGGCACACTCATACACACTCATGCACACTCAGACACAACACACTCACACACACTCAGACACACTCACACACACTCAGACACACTCAGGCACACTCAGATACACTCAGACACACTCAGACACACTTGAACACACTCAGACAAACTTAGGCACACTCGCACACACCCAGACACATTTGCTCACTCTCAGATACGCTCAGACACACTGAGACTCACTCACACACAGGCACACTCAGACACACTCGACACACTCAGACATAGTCACACACAATCACACACACTCAGACACTCTCAGGCACACCCAGACAAACTTGCAAACACTCAGACACACTCGGACACACTCACACACACTCACACACTCACACACACTCAGACACTCTCAGACACACTCACACACACTCAGGCACACTCGCACACACCCAGACACATTCGCTCACACTCAGATACGTTCAGACACACTCAGGCACACAGCCAGACACACTTAAACACACTCAGACACACTCAGGCAAATTCTCACACACCCAAATGCACTCAGACAAACTCGCACACAGACAAGCACACTCAGATGCACCTGCACACACTCAAACACACTGAGACACACCTGGAAACACTCAGACACACGCAGACACATAAATACATGCTCAGACAAACTCAGGCCTAATCAGACAAACTCAGGCACACACAGACACACTCGCACACACTCAGACACCTCAGGCACACTCAGACACACTCGTGTACACCGAGACAAACTCAGACACACTCACACACACTCAGACATTCTCAGGCACACCCAGACACACTTGCACACACTCACACACTGTCACACACTCAGACACACTCAGGCACACCCAGACACACTCAGACACACTCACACACTCTCACACACACTCGGACACACTTAGGCACACAGCCAGACACACTTAAACACATTCAGACACACTCAGGCACACTCACACACACTCAGGCACATTCAGACACACTTGTGCACACCCAGACATATTCAGACACACTCAGGCACACTCACACACAGTCCGACACACTCCCACACACCCAGATACACTCAGACACAGTCAGACACATTGGTGTAAACCCAGATAGACACACTCAGACACACTCACACACACAGTCACACATACTCACACTCACCCACACACACTCAGACACACTCAGGCACACTTGAACACACTCAGGCACACTCAGGCACACCCGCACACACTCAGACACACTCAGACAAACTTAGGCACACTCGCACACACCCAGACACTCTCGCACACACTCAGGCACACTCAGACACACTCACACGCACTCACACACACTCAGACACACTGAGACACACTTGAACACACTCCGACACACTCAGACACTCACACACTCAGGCGCACTCCCACACACTCAGAGGCACTAAGACACACTCAGACACACTCCCACTCACTCAAGCACACTCAGGTGCACCTGCACACACTCAAACACACTGAGACACACCTGGAAACACTCAGACACACTCAGACACATAAATGCATGCTCAGACAAACTCAGGCCTAATCAGACAAACTCAGGCACACACAGACACATTCTCACACACTCAGACACACTCAAACACACTCGCAGACATTCAGACACCTCAGGCACACTCAGACACCCTAGTGCACACCCAGACAAACTCAGACACACTCAGACACACTCACACACACTCAGACACTCTCAGGCACACAAAGACACACTCGCACACACTCACACACTCACACACACTCAGACACACTCAGGCACACCCAGACACACTCAGACACACTCCCACACAACCAGATACACTCAGAAACATTCAGACACACTCGTGCAAACCCAGATACACTCACACACACTCAGGCACACCTGCACATACGCACACACTGACACACTCACACTCTCACACACTCAGATGCACTAAGACACACTCAGACACACTCCCACACACTCAAGTACACTCAGACACACTCACACACACTCACACACACTCAGACACTCTCAGGCACACCCAGACACACTCACACACTCACACACACTCAGACACACTCAGACACATTCAGGCACACTCCCACACACCCAGATACACTCAGACACACTCAGGCACATTCAGACACACTCGTGCACCCTCAGACACACTCAGACACACTCACACACACTCACACACACTCGCACACACTCAGACACACTTAGGCACTCTCTCACACACTCAGACACACTTAGGCACACTCGCACACACCCAGACACATTCGCTCACTCTCAGATATGCTCAGACACACTCAGGCACACTCAGACACACTCGTGCACACCCAGACAAACTCAGGCACACACAGACACATTCTCACACACTCAGACACACTCAAACACACTCGCACACATTCAGACACCTCAGGCACACTCAGACACACTCGTGCACACCCAGACAAACTCAGACAAACTCAGACACACTCACACACACTCAGACACTCTCAGGCACACTCAGACACTCTCACACACACTCACACACATTCGCACACACTCAGACACACTCAAACACACTCAGGCACACTCACACACACTCCCACACACCCAGATACACTCAGACACAGTCAGACACACTCGTGCAAACCCAGATACACTCAGAAACACTCACACACACTCACACTCTCACACACACTCACACACACTCACACACTCAGACACACTCGCACGCACTCAGACACTCTCAAACACTCTCTCACACACTCAGACACACTCAGACACACTTGAACACACTCAGGCACACTCAGGCACACCCGCACACACGCACACACTCTGACACACTCACACTCAGACACACTCAAACACACTCGCACACATTCAGACACCTCAGGCACACTGAGACACACTCGTGCACACCCAGACAAACTCAGACACACTCAGACACACTCAAACACACTCACGCACACTCAGACACTCTCAGGCACACCGAGACACACTCAGGCACACTCACACACACTCACACACACAAAGACACACTCAGGCACACCCAGACACTTTCAGACACACTCACACACACTCAGGCACACTCGCACACACCCAGACACAGTCACTCACACTCAGATACGCTCAGACACACTCAGACCCTCCTACAGCCAGACACACTTAAACACACTCAGACACATTCAGGCACACTCCCACACACCCAGATACACTCAGACACACTCAGGCACACTCAGGCACATTCAGACACAGTCGTGCACACTCAGACACACTCAGGCACTCTCTCACACACTCAGACACACTTAGGCACACTCGCACACACCCAGACACATTCGCTCACTCTCAGATACGCTCAGACACACTCAGACACACTCGCACACAGCCAGACACACTTAAACACACTTAAACACACTCAGGCACACTCAGACACACTCGTGCACACCCAGACAAACTCAGGCACACTCAGACACACTCAAACACACTCACAAACACTCAGACACACTCAGACACACTTGAACACACTCCGACACACTCAGACACTCACACACTCAGGCACACTCCCACACAGTCAAGCACACTCAGATGCACCTGCACACACTCAAACACACTGAGACACACCTGGAAACACTCAGACACACTCAGACACATAAATACATGCTCAGATAAACTCAGGCCTAATCAGACAAACTCAGGCACACCCAGACACACTAAGACACACTCAGACACACTCGCACACACTCAGGCACACTCATACACACTCATGCACACTCAGACACAACACACTCACACACACTCAGACACACTCACACACACTCAGGCACACTCAGATACACTCAGACACACTCAGACACACTTGAACACACTCAGACAAACTTAGGCACACTCGCACACACCCAGACACATTTGCTCACTCTCAGATATGCTCAGACACACTGAGACTCACTCACACACAGGCACACTCAGACACACTCGACACACTCAGACATAGTCACACACAATCACACACACTCAGACACTCTCAGGCACACCAGACAAACTTGCAAACACTCAGACACACTCGGACACACTCACACACACTCACACACACTCAGACACTCTCAGACACACTCACACACACTCAGGCACACTCGCACACACCCAGACACATTCGCTCACACTCAGATACGTTCAGACACACTCAGGCACACAGCCAGACACACTTAAACACACTCAGACACACTCAGGCAAATTCTCACACACCCAAATGCACTCAGACAAACTCGCACACAGACAAGCACACTCAGATGCACCTGCACACACTCAAACACACTGAGACACACCTGGAAACACTCAGACACACGCAGACACATAAATACATGCTCAGACAAACTCAGGCCTAATCAGACAAACTCAGGCACACACAGACACACTCGCACACACTCAGACACCTCAGGCACACTCAGACACACTCGTGTACACCGAGACAAACTCAGACGCACTCACACACACTCAGACATTCTCAGGCACACCCAGACACACTTGCACACACTCACACACATTCGCACACACTCAGACACACTCAAACACACTCAGACACACTCACACACTCTCACACACACTCGGACACACTTAGGCACACAGCCAGACACACTTAAACACATTCAGACACACTCAGGCACACTCACACACACTCAGGCACATTCAGACACACTTGTGCACACCCAGACATATTCAGACACACTCAGGCACACTCACACACAGTCCGACACACTCCCACACACCCAGATACACTCAGACACAGTCAGACACATTGGTGTAAACCCAGATAGACACACTCAGACACACTCACACACACAGTCACACATACTCACACTCACCACACACACTCAGACACACTCAGGCACACTTGAACACACTCAGGCACACTCAGGCACACCCGCACACACTCAGACACACTCAGACAAACTTAGGCACACTCGCACACACCCAGACACTCTCGCACACACTCAGGCACACTCAGACACACTCACACGCACTCACACACACTCAGACACACTGAGACACACTTGAACACACTCCCACACACTCAGAGGCACTAAGACACACTCAGACACACTCCCACTCACTCAAGCACACTCAGGTGCACCTGCACACACTCAAACACACTGAGACACACCTGGAAACACTCAGACACACTCAGACACATAAATGCATGCTCAGACAAACTCAGGCCTAATCAGACAAACTCAGGCACACACAGACACATTCTCACACACTCAGACACACTCAAACACACTCGCAGACATTCAGACACCTCAGGCACACTCAGACACCCTAGTGCACACCCAGACAAACTCAGACACACTCAGACACACTCACACACACTCAGACACTCTCAGGCACACAAAGACACACTCGCACACACTCACACACTCACACACACTCAGACACACTCAGGCACACCCAGACACACTCAGACACACTCCCACACAACCAGATACACTCAGAAACATTCAGACACACTCGTGCAAACCCAGATACACTCACACACACTCAGGCACACCTGCACATACGCACACACTGACACACTCACACTCTCACACACTCAGATGCACTAAGACACACTCAGACACACTCCCACACACTCAAGTACACTCAGACACACTCACACACACTCAGACACTCTCAGGCACACCCAGACACACTCACACACACTCACACACTCACACACACTCAGACACACTCAGGCACACTCACACACACCCAGATACACTCAGACACACTCAGGCACATTCAGACACACTCGTGCACCCTCAGACACACTCAGACACACCTCACACACACTCACACACACTCGCACACACTCAGACACACTCAGGCACTCTCTCACACACTCAGACACACTTAGGCACACTCGCACACACCCAGACACATTCGCTCACTCTCAGATATGCTCAGACACACTCAGGCACACTCAGACACACTCGTGCACACCCAGACAAACTCAGGCTCACACAGACACATTCTCACACACTCAGACACACTCAAACACACTCGCACACATTCAGACACCTCAGGCACACTCAGACACACTCGTGCACACCGAGACAAACTCAGACACACTCACACACACTCAGACACTCTCAGGCACACTCAGACACTCTCACACACACTCACACACATTCGCACACACTCAGACACACTCAAACACACTCAGGCACACTCACACACACTCCCACACACCCAGATACACTCAGACACAGTCAGACACACTCGTGCAAACCCAGATACACTCAGAAACACTCACACACACTCACACTCTCACACACACTCACACACACTCACACACTCAGACACACTCGCACGCACTCAGACACTCTCAAACACTCTCTCACACACTCAGACACACTCAGACACACTTGAACACACTCAGGCACACTCAGGCACACCCGCACACACGCACACACTCTGACACACTCACACTCAGACACACTCAAACACACTCGCACACATTCAGACACCTCAGCACACTGAGACACACTCGTGCACACCCAGACAAACTCAGACACACTCAGACACACTCAAACACACTCACGCACACTCAGACACTCTCAGGCACACCGAGACACACTCAGGCACACTCACACACACTCACACACACAAAGACACACTCAGGCACACCCAGACACTTTCAGACACACTCACACACACTCAGGCACACTCGCACACACCCAGACACAGTCACTCACACTCAGATACGCTCAGACACACTCAGACCCTCCTACAGCCAGACACACTTAAACACACTCAGACACATTCAGGCACACTCCCACACACCCAGATACACTCAGACACACTCAGGCACACTCAGGCACATTCAGACACAGTCGTGCACACTCAGACACACTCAGGCACTCTCTCACACACTCAGACACACTTAGGCACACTCGCACACACCCAGACACATTCGCTCACTCTCAGATACGCTCAGACACACTCAGACACACTCGCACACAGCCAGACACACTTAAACACACTTAAACACACTCAGGCACACTCAGACACACTCGTGCACACCCAGACAAACTCAGGCACACTCAGACACACTCAAACACACTCACAAACACTCAGACACACTCAGACACACTTGAACACACTCCGACACACTCAGACACTCACACACTCAGGCACACTCCACACAGTCAAGCACACTCAGATGCACCTGCACACACTCAAACACACTGAGACACACCTGGAAACACTCAGACACACTCAGACACATAAATACATGCTCAGATAAACTCAGGCCTAATCAGACAAACTCAGGCACACCCAGACACACTAAGACACACTCAGACACACTCGCACACACTCAGGCACACTCATACACACTCATGCACACTCAGACACAACACACTCACACACACTCAGACACACTCACACACACTCAGGCACACTCAGATACACTCAGACACACTCAGACACACTTGAACACACTCAGACAAACTTAGGCACACTCGCACACACCCAGACACATTTGCTCACTCTCAGATATGCTCAGACACACTGAGACTCACTCACACACAGGCACACTCAGACACACTCGACACACTCAGACATAGTCACACACAATCACACACACTCAGACACTCTCAGGCACACCCAGACAAACTTGCACACACTCAGACACACTCGGACACACTCACACACACTCACACACTCACACACACTCAGACACTCTCAGACACACTCACACACACTCAGGCACACTCGCATACACCCAGACACATTCGCTCACACTCAGATACGTTCAGACACACTCAGGCACACAGCCAGACACACTTAAACACACTCAGACACACTCAGGCAAATTCTCACACACCCAAATGCACTCAGACAAACTCACACACAGTCAAGCACACTCAGATGCACCTGCACACACTCAAACACACTGAGACACACCTGGAAACACTCAGACACACGCAGACACATAAATACATGCTCAGACAAACTCAGGCCTAATCAGACAAACTCAGGCACACACAGACACACTCGCACACACTCAGACACCTCAGGCACACTCAGACACACTCGTGCACACCGAGACAAACTCAGACACACTCACACACACTCAGACACTCTCAGGCACACTCAGACACTCTCACACACACTCACACACATTCGCACACACTCAGACACACTCAAACACACTCAGGCACACTCACACACACTCCCACACACCCAGATACACTCAGACACAGTCAGACACACTCGTGCAAACCCAGATACACTCAGAAACACTCACACACACTCACACTCTCACACACACTCACACACACTCACACACTCAGACACACTCGCACGCACTCAGACACTCTCAAACACTCTCTCACACACTCAGACACACTCAGACACACTTGAACACACTCAGGCACACTCAGGCACACCCGCACACACGCACACACTCTGACACACTCACACTCAGACACACTCAAACACACTCGCACACATTCAGACACCTCAGGCACACTGAGACACACTCGTGCACACCCAGACAAACTCAGACACACTCAGACACACTCAAACACACTCACGCACACTCAGACACTCTCAGGCACACCGAGACACACTCAGGCACACTCACACACACTCACACACACAAAGACACACTCAGGCACACCCAGACACTTTCAGACACACTCACACACACTCAGGCACACTCGCACACACCCAGACACAGTCACTCACACTCAGATACGCTCAGACACACTCAGACCCTCCTACAGCCAGACACACTTAAACACACTCAGACACATTCAGGCACACTCCCACACACCCAGATACACTCAGACACACTCAGGCACACTCAGGCACATTCAGACACAGTCGTGCACACTCAGACACACTCAGGCACTCTCTCACACACTCAGACACACTTAGGCACACTCGCACACACCCAGACACATTCGCTCACTCTCAGATACGCTCAGACACACTCAGACACACTCGCACACAGCCAGACACACTTAAACACACTTAAACACACTCAGGCACACTCAGACACACTCGTGCACACCCAGACAAACTCAGGCACACTCAGACACACTCAAACACACTCACAAACACTCAGACACACTCAGACACACTTGAACACACTCCGACACACTCAGACACTCACACACTCAGGCACACTCCCACACAGTCAAGCACACTCAGATGCACCTGCACACACTCAAACACACTGAGACACACCTGGAAACACTCAGACACACTCAGACACATAAATACATGCTCAGATAAACTCAGGCCTAATCAGACAAACTCAGGCACACCCAGACACACTAAGACACACTCAGACACACTCGCACACACTCAGGCACACTCATACACACTCATGCACACTCAGACACAACACACTCACACACACTCAGACACACTCACACACACTCAGGCACACTCAGATACACTCAGACACACTCAGACACACTTGAACACACTCAGACAAACTTAGGCACACTCGCACACACCCAGACACATTTGCTCACTCTCAGATATGCTCAGACACACTGAGACTCACTCACACACAGGCACACTCAGACACACTCGACACACTCAGACATAGTCACACACACTCACACACACTCAGACACTCTCAGACACACTCACACACACTCAGGCACACTCGCACACACCCAGACACATTCGCTCACACTCAGATACGTTCAGACACACTCAGGCACACAGCCAGACACACTTAAACACACTCAGACACACTCAGGCAAATTCTCACACACCCAAATGCACTCAGACAAACTCACACACAGTCAAGCACACTCAGATGCACCTGCACACACTCAAACACACTGAGACACACCTGGAAACACTCAGACACACGCAGACACATAAATACATGCTCAGACAAACTCAGGCCTAATCAGACAAACTCAGGCACACACAGACACACTCGCACACACTCAGACACCTCAGGCACACTCCCACACACCTAAACACACTCAGATACACTCAGACACGCTCAGACACACTCAGGCACACTCAGATACACTCAGACACACTCAGACACACTTGAACACACTCAGACAAACTTAGGCACACTCGCACACACCCAGACACATTTGCTCACTCTCAGATATGCTCAGACACACTGAGACTCACTCACACACAGGCACACTCAGACACACTCGACACACTCAGACATAGTCACACACAATCACACACACTCAGACACTCTCAGGCACACCCAGACAAACTTGCAAACACTCAGACACACTCGGACACACTCACACACACTCACACACTCACACACACTCAGACACTCTCAGACACACTCACACACACTCAGGCACACTCGCATACACCCAGACACATTCGCTCACACTCAGATACGTTCAGACACACTCAGGCACACAGCCAGACACACTTAAACACACTCAGACACACTCAGGCAAATTCTCACACACCCAAATGCACTCAGACAAACTCACACACAGTCAAGCACACTCAGATGCACCTGCACACACTCAAACACACTGAGACACACCTGGAAACACTCAGACACACGCAGACACATAAATACATGCTCAGACAAACTCAGGCCTAATCAGACAAACTCAGGCACACACAGACACACTCGCACACACTCAGACACCTCAGGCACACTCAGACACACTCGTGCACACCGAGACAAACTCAGACACACTCACACACACTCAGACACTCTCAGGCACACTCAGACACTCTCACACACACTCACACACATTCGCACACACTCAGACACACTCAAACACACTCAGGCACACTCACACACACTCCCACACACCCAGATACACTCAGACACAGTCAGACACACTCGTGCAAACCCAGATACACTCAGAAACACTCACACACACTCACACTTTCACACACACTCACACACACTCACACACTCAGACACACTCACACGCACTCAGACACTCTCAAACACTCTCTCACACACTCAGACACACTCAGACACACTTGAACACACTCAGGCACACTCAGGCACACCCGCACACACGCACACACTCTGACACACTCACACTCAGACACACTCAAACACACTCGCACACATTCAGACACCTCAGGCACACTGAGACACACTCGTGCACACCCAGACAAACTCAGACACACTCAGACACACTCAAACACACTCACGCACACTCAGACACTCTCAGGCACACCGAGACACACTCAGGCACACTCACACACACTCACACACACAAAGACACACTCAGGCACACCCAGACACTTTCAGACACACTCACACACACTCAGGCACACTCGCACACACCCAGACACAGTCACTCACACTCAGATACGCTCAGACACACTCAGACCCTCCTACAGCCAGACACACTTAAACACACTCAGACACATTCAGGCACACTCCCACACACCCAGATACACTCAGACACACTCAGGCACACTCAGGCACATTCAGACACAGTCGTGCACACTCAGACACACTCAGGCACTCTCTCACACACTCAGACACACTTAGGCACACTCGCACACACCCAGACACATTCGCTCACTCTCAGATACGCTCAGACACACTCAGACACACTCGCACACAGCCAGACACACTTAAACACACTTAAACACACTCAGGCACACTCAGACACACTCGTGCACACCCAGACAAACTCAGGCACACTCAGACACACTCAAACACACTCACAAACACTCAGACACACTCAGACACACTTGAACACACTCCGACACACTCAGACACTCACACACTCAGACACACTCCCACTCACTCAAGCACACTCAGGTGCACCTGCACACACTCAAACACACTGAGACACACCTGGAAACACTCAGACACACTCAGACACATAAATACATGCTCAGATAAATTCAGGCCTAATCAGACAAACTCAGGCACACCCAGACACACTAAGACACACTCAGACACACTCGCACACACTCAGGCACACTCATACACACTCATGCACACTCAGACACAACACACTCACACACACTCAGACACACTCACACACACTCAGGCACACTCAGATACACTCAGACACACTCAGACACACTTGAACACACTCAGACAAACTTAGGCACACTCGCACACACCCAGACACATTTGCTCACTCTCAGATATGCTCAGACACACTGAGACTCACTCACACACAGGCACACTCAGACACACTCGACACACTCAGACATAGTCACACACACTCACACACACTCAGACACTCTCAGACACACTCACACACACTCAGGCACACTCGCACACACCCAGACACATTCGCTCACACTCAGATACGTTCAGACACACTCAGGCACACAGCCAGACACACTTAAACACACTCAGACACACTCAGGCAAATTCTCACACACCCAAATGCACTCAGACAAACTCACACACAGTCAAGCACACTCAGATGCACCTGCACACACTCAAACACACTGAGACACACCTGGAAACACTCAGACACACGCAGACACATAAATACATGCTCAGACAAACTCAGGCCTAATCAGACAAACTCAGGCACACACAGACACACTCGCACACACTCAGACACCTCAGGCACACTCCCACACACCTAAACACACTCAGATACACTCAGACACGCTCAGACACACTCAGGCACACCCAGACACACTTGCACACACTCACACACTGTCACACACTCAGACACACTTGAACACACTCAGGCACACTCAGGCACACCCGCACACACGCACACACTCTGACGCACTCACACTCAGACACACTCAAACACACTCGCACACATTCAGACACCTCAGGCACACTGAGACACACTCAAACACCCAGACAAACTCAGACAATCTCAGGCACACTGAGACACACTCAGGCACACTCACACACACTCACACACACAAAGACACACTCAGGCACACCCAGACACACTAAGACACACTCAGACACACTCACACACACTCAGGCACACTCATACACACTCATGCACACTCAGACACAACACACTCACACACACTCAGACACACTCACACACAGCCACACACACTTGAACACACTCAGACACACTCAAGCAAACTCCCACACACCTAAACACACTCAGATACACTCAGACACGCTCAGACACGCTCAGACACACTCAGGCACACTCAGGCACACCCGCACACGCACACAGACACACTCAGACACACTTGAACACACTCAGGCACACTCAGGCACACCCGCACACACGCACACACTCTGACACACTCACACTCAGACACACTCAAACACACTCGCACACATTCAGACACCTCAGGCACACTGAGACACACTCGTGCACACCCAGACAAACTCAGACACTCTCAGGCACACTGAGACACACTCAGGCACACTCACACACACTCACACACACAAAGACACACTCAGGCGCACCCAGACACTTTCAGACACACTCACACACACTCAGGCACACTCGCACACACCCAGACACATTCGCTCACACTCAGATACGCTCAGACACACTCAGACCCTCCTACAGCCAGACACACTTAAACACACTCAGACACATTCAGGCACACTCCCACACACCCAGATACACTCAGACACACTCAGGCAAATTCAGACACACTCGTGCACCCTCAGACACACTCAGACACACTCACACACACTCACACACACTCGCACACACTCAAACACACTCAGGCCCTCTCTCACACACTCAGACACACTTAGGCACACTCGCACACACCCAGACACATTCGCTCACTCTCAGATACGCTCAGACACACTCAGGCACACTCAGACACACTCGTGCACACCCAGACAAACTCAGGCACACACAGACACATTCTCACACACTCAGACACACTCAAACACACTCGCACACATTCAGACACCTCAGGCACACTCAGACACACTCGTGCACACCCAGACAAACTCAGACAAACTCAGACACACTCAGACACACTCACACACACTCAGACACTCTCAGGCACACTCAGACACTCTCACACACACTCACACACATTCGCACACATTCAGACACACTCAAACACACTCAGACACACTCACACACACTCCCACACACCCAGATACACTCAGACACAGTCAGACACACTCGTGCAAACCCAGATACACTCAGAAACACTCACACACACTCACACTCTCACACACACTCACACACACTCACACACTCAGACACACTCGCACGCACTCAGACACTCTCAAACACTCTCTCACACACTCAGACACACTCAGACACACTTGAACACACTCAGGCACACCCGCACACACGCACACACTCTGACACACTCACACTCAGACACACTCAAACACACTCGCACACATTCAGACACCTCAGGCACACTGAGACACACTCGTGCACACCCAGACAAACTCAGACACTCTCAGGCACACTGAGACACACTCAGGCACACTCACACACACTCACACACACAAAGACACACTCAGGCACACCCAGACACTTTCAGACACACTCACACACACTCAGGCACACTCGCACACACCCAGACACATTCGCTCACACTCAGATACGCTCAGACACACTCAGACACTCCTACAGCCAGACACACTTAAACACACTCAGACACATTCAGGCACACTCCCACACACCCAGATACACTCAGACACACTCAGGCACATTCAGACACACTCGTGCACCCTCAGACACACTCAGACACACTCACACACACTCACACACACTCGCACACACTCAGACACACTCAGGCACTCTCTCACACACTCAGACACACTTAGGCACACTCGCACACACCCAGACACATTCGCTCACTCTCAGATACGCTCAGACACACTCAGGCACACTCAGACACACTCGTGCACACCCAGACAAACTCAGGCACACACAGACACATTCTCACACACTCAGACACACTCAAACACACTCGCACACGTTCAGACACCTCAGGCACACTCAGACACACTCGTGCACACCCAGACAAACTCAAACTCAGACACACTCAGACACACTCACACACACTCAGACACTCTCAGGCACACTCAGACACTCTCACACACACTCACACACATTCGCACACACTCAGACACACTCAAACACACTCAGGCACACTCACACACACTCCCACACACCCAGATACACTCAGACACAGTCAGACACACTCGTGCAAACCCAGATACACTCAGAAACACTCACACACACTCACACGCTCACACACACTCACACACTCAGACACACTCGCACGCACTCAGACACTCTCAAACACTCTCTCACACACTCAGACACACTCAGACACACTTGAACACACTCAGGCACACTCAGGCACACCCGCACACACGCACACACTCTGACACACTCACACTCAGACACACTCAAACACACTCGCACACATTCAGACACCTCAGGCACACTGAGACACACTCGTGCACACACAGACAAACTCAGACACACTCAGACACACTCAAACACACTCACGCACACTCAGACACTCTCAGGCACACCGAGACACACTCAGGCACACTCACACACACTCACACACACAAAGACACACTCAGGCACACCCAGACACTTTCAGACACACTCACACACACTCACACACACTCAGGCACACTCGCACACACCCAGACACAGTCACTCACACTCAGATACGCTCAGACACACTCAGACCCTCCTACAGCCAGACACACTTAAACACACTCAGACACATTCAGGCACACTCCCACACACCCAGATACACTCAGACACACTCAGGCACACTCAGGCACATTCAGACACAGTCGTGCACACTCAGACACACTCAGGCACTCTCTCACACACTCAGACACACTTAGGCACACTCGCACACACCCAGACACATTCGCTCACTCTCAGATACGCTCAGACACACTCAGACACACTCGCACACAGCCAGACACACTTAAACACACTTAAACACACTCAGGCACACTCAGACACACTCGTGCACACCCAGACAAACTCAGGCACACTCAGACACACTCAAACACACTCACAAACACTCAGACACACTCAGACACACTTGAACACACTCCGACACACTCAGACACTCACACACTCAGGCACACTCCCACACAGTCAAGCACACTCAGATGCACCTGCACACACTCAAACACACTGAGACACACCTGGAAACACTCAGACACACTCAGACACATAAATACATGCTCAGATAAACTCAGGCCTAATCAGACAAACTCAGGCACACCCAGACACACTAAGACACACTCAGACACACTCGCACACACTCAGGCACACTCATACACACTCATGCACACTCAGACACAACACACTCACACACACTCAGACACACTCACACACACTCAGGCACACTCAGATACACTCAGACACACTCAGACACACTTGAACACACTCAGACAAACTTAGGCACACTCGCACACACCCAGACACATTTGCTCACTCTCAGATACGCTCAGACACACTGAGACTCACTCACACACAGGCACACTCAGACACACTCGACACACTCAGACATAGTCACACACACTCACACACACTCAGACACTCTCAGACACACTCACACACACTCAGGCACACTCGCACACACCCAGACACATTCGCTCACACTCAGATACGTTCAGACACACTCAGGCACACAGCCAGACACACTTAAACACACTCAGACACACTCAGGCAAATTCTCACACACCCAAATGCACTCAGACAAACTCACACACAGTCAAGCACACTCAGATGCACCTGCACACACTCAAACACACTGAGACACACCTGGAAACACTCAGACACACGCAGACACATAAATACATGCTCAGACAAACTCAGGCCTAATCAGACAAACTCAGGCACACACAGACACACTCGCACACACTCAGACACCTCAGGCACACTCCCACACACCTAAACACACTCAGATACACTCAGACACGCTCAGACACACTCAGGCACACTCAGATACACTCAGACACACTCAGACACACTTGAACACACTCAGACAAACTTAGGCACACTCGCACACACCCAGACACATTTGCTCACTCTCAGATATGCTCAGACACACTGAGACTCACTCACACACAGGCACACTCAGACACACTCGACACACTCAGACATAGTCACACACAATCACACACACTCAGACACTCTCAGGCACACCCAGACAAACTTGCAAACACTCAGACACACTCGGACACACTCACACACACTCACACACTCACACACACTCAGACACTCTCAGACACACTCACACACACTCAGGCACACTCAGGCACACCCGCACACACGCACACACTCTGACGCACTCACACTCAGACACACTCAAGCACACTCGCACACATTCAGACACCTCAGGCACACTGAGACACACTCAAACACCCAGACAAACTCAGACAATCTCAGGCACACTGAGACACACTCAGGCACACTCACACACACTCACACACACAAAGACACACTCAGGCACACCCAGACACACTAAGACACACTCAGACACACTCACACACACTCAGGCACACTCATACACACTCATGCACACTCAGACACAACACACTCACACACACTCAGACACACTCACACACAGCCACACACACTTGAACACACTCAGACACACTCAAGCAAACTCCCACACACCTAAACACACTCAGATACACTCAGACACGCTCAGACACGCTCAGACACACTCAGGCACACTCAGGCACACCCGCACACGCACACAGACACACTCAGACACACTTGAACACACTCAGGCACACTCAGGCACACCCGCACACACGCACACACTCTGACACACTCACACTCAGACACACTCAAACACACTCGCACACATTCAGACACCTCAGGCACACTGAGACACACTCGTGCACACCCAGACAAACTCAGACACTCTCAGGCACACTGAGACACACTCAGGCACACTCACACACACTCACACACACAAAGACACACTCAGGCGCACCCAGACACTTTCAGACACACTCACACACACTCAGGCACACTCGCACACACCCAGACACATTCGCTCACACTCAGATACGCTCAGACACACTCAGACCCTCCTACAGCCAGACACACTTAAACACACTCAGACACATTCAGGCACACTCCCACACACCCAGATACACTCAGACACACTCAGGCAAATTCAGACACACTCGTGCACCCTCAGACACACTCAGACACACTCACACACACTCACACACACTCGCACACACTCAAACACACTCAGGCCCTCTCTCACACACTCAGACACACTTAGGCACACTCGCACACACCCAGACACATTCGCTCACTCTCAGATACGCTCAGACACACTCAGGCACACTCAGACACACTCGTGCACACCCAGACAAACTCAGGCACACACAGACACATTCTCACACACTCAGACACACTCAAACACACTCGCACACATTCAGACACCTCAGGCACACTCAGACACACTCGTGCACACCCAGACAAACTCAGACAAACTCAGACACACTCAGACACACTCACACACACTCAGACACTCTCAGGCACACTCAGACACTCTCACACACACTCACACACATTCGCACACATTCAGACACACTCAAACACACTCAGGCACACTCACACACACTCCCACACACCCAGATACACTCAGACACAGTCAGACACACTCGTGCAAACCCAGATACACTCAGAAACACTCACACACACTCACACTCAACAACACACTCACACACACTCACACACTCAGACACACTCGCACGCACTCAGACACTCTCAAACACTCTCTCACACACTCAGACACACTCAGACACACTTGAACACACTCAGGCACACCCGCACACACGCACACACTCTGACACACTCACACTCAGACACACTCAAACACACTCGCACACATTCAGACACCTCAGGCACACTGAGACACACTCGTGCACACCCAGACAAACTCAGACACTCTCAGGCACACTGAGACACACTCAGGCACACTCACACACACTCACACACACAAAGACACACTCAGGCACACCCAGACACTTTCAGACACACTCACACACACTCAGGCACACTCGCACACACCCAGACACATTCGCTCACACTCAGATACGCTCAGACACACTCAGACACTCCTACAGCCAGACACACTTAAACACACTCAGACACATTCAGGCACACTCCCACACACCCAGATACACTCAGACACACTCAGGCACATTCAGACACACTCGTGCACCCTCAGACACACTCAGACACACTCACACACACTCACACACACTCGCACACACTCAGACACACTCAGGCACTCTCTCACACACTCAGACACACTTAGGCACACTCGCACACACCCAGACACATTCGCTCACTCTCAGATACGCTCAGACACACTCAGGCACACTCAGACACACTCGTGCACACCCAGACAAACTCAGGCACACACAGACACATTCTCACACACTCAGACACACTCAAACACACTCGCACACGTTCAGACACCTCAGGCACACTCAGACACACTCGTGCACACCCAGACAAACTCAAACTCAGACACACTCAGACACACTCACACACACTCAGACACTCTCAGGCACACTCAGACACTCTCACACACACTCACACACATTCGCACACACTCAGACACACTCAAACACACTCAGGCACACTCACACACACTCCCACACACCCAGATACACTCAGACACAGTCAGACACACTCGTGCAAACCCAGATACACTCAGAAACACTCACACACACTCACACGCTCACACACACTCACACACTCAGACACACTCGCACGCACTCAGACACTCTCAAACACTCTCTCACACACTCAGACACACTCAGACACACTTGAACACACTCAGGCACACTCAGGCACACCCGCACACACGCACACACTCTGACACACTCACACTCAGACACACTCAAACACACTCGCACACATTCAGACACCTCAGGCACACTGAGACACACTCGTGCACACCCAGACAAACTCAGACACACTCAGACACACTCAAACACACTCACGCACACTCAGACACTCTCAGGCACACCGAGACACACTCAGGCACACTCACACACACTCACACACACAAAGACACACTCAGGCACACCCAGACACTTTCAGACACACTCACACACACTCAGGCACACTCGCACACACCCAGACACAGTCACTCACACTCAGATACGCTCAGACACACTCAGACACTCCTACAGCCAGACACACTTAAACACACTCAGACACATTCAGGCACACTCCCACACACCCAGATACACTCAGACACACTCAGGCACACTCAGGCACATTCAGACACAGTCGTGCACACTCAGACACACTCAGGCACTCTCTCACACACTCAGACACACTTAGGCACACTCGCACACACCCAGACACATTCGCTCACTCTCAGATACGCTCAGACACACTCAGACACACTCGCACACAGCCAGACACACTTAAACACACTTAAACACACTCAGGCACACTCAGACACACTCGTGCACACCCAGACAAACTCAGGCACACTCAGACACACTCAAACACACTCACAAACACTCAGACACACTCAGACACACTTGAACACACTCCGACACACTCAGACACTCACACACTCAGGCACACTCCCACACAGTCAAGCACACTCAGATGCACCTGCACACACTCAAACACACTGAGACACACCTGGAAACACTCAGACACACTCAGACACATAAATACATGCTCAGATAAACTCAGGCCTAATCAGACAAACTCAGGCACACCCAGACACACTAAGACACACTCAGACACACTCGCACACACTCAGGCACACTCATACACACTCATGCACACTCAGACACAACACACTCACACACACTCAGACACACTCACACACACTCAGGCACACTCAGATACACTCAGACACACTCAGACACACTTGAACACACTCAGACAAACTTAGGCACACTCGCACACACCCAGACACATTTGCTCACTCTCAGATATGCTCAGACACACTGAGACTCACTCACACACAGGCACACTCAGACACACTCGACACACTCAGACATAGTCACACACACTCACACACACTCAGACACTCTCAGACACACTCACACACACTCAGGCACACTCGCACACACCCAGACACATTCGCTCACACTCAGATACGTTCAGACACACTCAGGCACACAGCCAGACACACTTAAACACACTCAGACACACTCAGGCAAATTCTCACACACCCAAATGCACTCAGACAAACTCACACACAGTCAAGCACACTCAGATGCACCTGCACGCACTCAAACACACTGAGACACACCTGGAAACACTCAGACACACGCAGACACATAAATACATGCTCAGACAAACTCAGGCCTAATCAGACAAACTCAGGCACACACAGACACACTCGCACACACTCAGACACCTCAGGCACACTCCCACACACCTAAACACACTCAGATACACTCAGACACGCTCAGACACACTCAGGCACACTCAGATACACTCAGACACACTCAGACACACTTGAACACACTCAGACAAACTTAGGCACACTCGCACACACCCAGACACATTTGCTCACTCTCAGATATGCTCAGACACACTGAGACTCACTCACACACAGGCACACTCAGACACACTCGACACACTCAGACATAGTCACACACAATCACACACACTCAGACACTCTCAGGCACACCCAGACAAACTTGCAAACACTCAGACACACTCGGACACACTCACACACACTCACACACTCACACACACTCAGACACTCTCAGACACACTCACACACACTCAGGCACACTCGCATACACCCAGACACATTTGCTCACACTCAGATACGTTCAGACACACTCAGGCACACAGCCAGACACACTTAAACACACTCAGACACACTCAGGCAAATTCTCACACACCCAAATGCACTCAGACAAACTCACACACAGTCAAGCACACTCAGATGCACCTGCACACACTCAAACACACTGAGACACACCTGGAAACACTCAGACACACGCAGACACATAAATACATGCTCAGACAAACTCAGGCCTAATCAGACAAACTCAGGCACACACAGACACACTCGCACACACTCAGACACCTCAGGCACACTCAGACACACTCGTGCACACCGAGACAAACTCAGACACACTCACACACACTCAGACACTCTCAGGCACACTCAGACACTCTCACACACACTCACACACATTCGCACACACTCAGACACACTCAAACACACTCAGGCACACTCACACACACTCCCACACACCCAGATACACTCAGACACAGTCAGACACACTCGTGCAAACCCAGATACACTCAGAAACACTCACACACACTCACACTCTCACACACACTCACACACACTCACACACTCAGACACACTCACACGCACTCAGACACTCTCAAACACTCTCTCACACACTCAGACACACTCAGACACACTTGAACACACTCAGGCACACTCAGGCACACCCGCACACACGCACACACTCTGACACACTCACACTCAGACACACTCAAACACACTCGCACACATTCAGACACCTCAGGCACACTGAGACACACTCGTGCACACCCAGACAAACTCAGACACACTCAGACACACTCAAACACACTCACGCACACTCAGACACTCTCAGGCACACCGAGACACACTCAGGCACACTCACACACACTCACACACACAAAGACACACTCAGGCACACCCAGACACTTTCAGACACACTCACACACACTCAGGCACACTCGCACACACCCAGACACAGTCACTCACACTCAGATACGCTCAGACACACTCAGACCCTCCTACAGCCAGACACACTTAAACACACTCAGACACATTCAGGCACACTCCCACACACCCAGATACACTCAGACACACTCAGGCACACTCAGGCACATTCAGACACAGTCGTGCACACTCAGACACACTCAGGCACTCTCTCACACACTCAGACACACTTAGGCACACTCGCACACACCCAGACACATTCGCTCACTCTCAGATACGCTCAGACACACTCAGACACACTCGCACACAGCCAGACACACTTAAACACACTTAAACACACTCAGGCACACTCAGACACACTCGTGCACACCCAGACAAACTCAGGCACACTCAGACACACTCAAACACACTCACAAACACTCAGACACACTCAGACACACTTGAACACACTCCGACACACTCAGACACTCACACACTCAGGCACACTCCCACACAGTCAAGCACACTCAGATGCACCTGCACACACTCAAACACACTGAGACACACCTGGAAACACTCAGACACACTCAGACACATAAATACATGCTCAGATAAACTCAGGCCTAATCAGACAAACTCAGGCACACCCAGACACACTAAGACACACTCAGACACACTCGCACACACTCAGGCACACTCATACACACTCATGCACACTCAGACACAACACACTCACACACACTCAGACACACTCACACACACTCAGGCACACTCAGATACACTCAGACACACTCAGACACACTTGAACACACTCAGACAAACTTAGGCACACTCGCACACACCCAGACACATTTGCTCACTCTCAGATATGCTCAGACACACTGAGACTCACTCACACACAGGCACACTCAGACACACTCGACACACTCAGACATAGTCACACACACTCACACACACTCAGACACTCTCAGACACACTCACACACACTCAGGCACACTCGCACACACCCAGACACATTCGCTCACACTCAGATACGTTCAGACACACTCAGGCACACAGCCAGACACACTTAAACACACTCAGACACACTCAGGCAAATTCTCACACACCCAAATGCACTCAGACAAACTCACACACAGTCAAGCACACTCAGATGCACCTGCACGCACTCAAACACACTGAGACACACCTGGAAACACTCAGACACACGCAGACACATAAATACATGCTCAGACAAACTCAGGCCTAATCAGACAAACTCAGGCACACACAGACACACTCGCACACACTCAGACACCTCAGGCACACTCCCACACACCTAAACACACTCAGATACACTCAGACACGCTCAGACACACTCAGGCACACTCAGATACACTCAGACACACTCAGACACACTTGAACACACTCAGACAAACTTAGGCACACTCGCACACACCCAGACACATTTGCTCACTCTCAGATATGCTCAGACACACTGAGACTCACTCACACACAGGCACACTCAGACACACTCGACACACTCAGACATAGTCACACACAATCACACACACTCAGACACTCTCAGGCACACCCAGACAAACTTGCAAACACTCAGACACACTCGGACACACTCACACACACTCACACACTCACACACACTCAGACACTCTCAGACACACTCACACACACTCAGGCACACTCGCATACACCCAGACACATTTGCTCACACTCAGATACGTTCAGACACACTCAGGCACACAGCCAGACACACTTAAACACACTCAGACACACTCAGGCAAATTCTCACACACCCAAATGCACTCAGACAAACTCACACACAGTCAAGCACACTCAGATGCACCTGCACACACTCAAACACACTGAGACACACCTGGAAACACTCAGACACACGCAGACACATAAATACATGCTCAGACAAACTCAGGCCTAATCAGACAAACTCAGGCACACACAGACACACTCGCACACACTCAGACACCTCAGGCACACTCAGACACACTCGTGCACACCGAGACAAACTCAGACACACTGTCACACACTCAGACACTCTCAGGCACACTCAGACACTCTCACACACACTCACACACATTCGCACACACTCAGACACACTCAAACACACTCAGGCACACTCACACACACTCCCACACACCCAGATACACTCAGACACAGTCAGACACACTCGTGCAAACCCAGATACACTCAGAAACACTCACACACACTCACACTCTCACACACACTCACACACACTCACACACTCAGACACACTCACACGCACTCAGACACTCTCAAACACTCTCTCACACACTCAGACACACTCAGACACACTTGAACACACTCAGGCACACTCAGGCACACCCGCACACACGCACACACTCTGACACACTCACACTCAGACACACTCAAACACACTCGCACACATTCAGACACCTCAGGCACACTGAGACACACTCGTGCACACCCAGACAAACTCAGACACACTCAGACACACTCAAACACACTCACGCACACTCAGACACTCTCAGGCACACCGAGACACACTCAGGCACACTCACACACACTCACACACACAAAGACACACTCAGGCACACCCAGACACTTTCAGACACACTCACACACACTCAGGCACACTCGCACACACCCAGACACAGTCACTCACACTCAGATACGCTCAGACACACTCAGACCCTCCTACAGCCAGACACACTTAAACACACTCAGACACATTCAGGCACACTCCCACACACCCAGATACACTCAGACACACTCAGGCACACTCAGGCACATTCAGACACAGTCGTGCACACTCAGACACACTCAGGCACTCTCTCACACACTCAGACACACTTAGGCACACTCGCACACACCCAGACACATTCGCTCACTCTCAGATACGCTCAGACACACTCAGACACACTCGCACACAGCCAGACACACTTAAACACACTTAAACACACTCAGGCACACTCAGACACACTCGTGCACACCCAGACAAACTCAGGCACACTCAGACACACTCAAACACACTCACAAACACTCAGACACACTCAGACACACTTGAACACACTCCGACACACTCAGACACTCACACACTCAGGCACACTCCCACACAGTCAAGCACACTCAGATGCACCTGCACACACTCAAACACACTGAGACACACCTGGAAACACTCAGACACACTCAGACACATAAATACATGCTCAGATAAACTCAGGCCTAATCAGACAAACTCAGGCACACCCAGACACACTAAGACACACTCAGACACACTCGCACACACTCAGGCACACTCATACACACTCATGCACACTCAGACACAACACACTCACACACACTCAGACACACTCACACACACTCAGGCACACTCAGATACACTCAGACACACTCAGACACACTTGAACACACTCAGACAAACTTAGGCACACTCGCACACACCCAGACACATTTGCTCACTCTCAGATATGCTCAGACACACTGAGACTCACTCACACACAGGCACACTCAGACACACTCGACACACTCAGACATAGTCACACACACTCACACACACTCAGACACTCTCAGACACACTCACACACACTCAGGCACACTCGCACACACCCAGACACATTCGCTCACACTCAGATACGTTCAGACACACTCAGGCACACAGCCAGACACACTTAAACACACTCAGACACACTCAGGCAAATTCTCACACACCCAAATGCACTCAGACAAACTCACACACAGTCAAGCACACTCAGATGCACCTGCACGCACTCAAACACACTGAGACACACCTGGAAACACTCAGACACACGCAGACACATAAATACATGCTCAGACAAACTCAGGCCTAATCAGACAAACTCAGGCACACACAGACACACTCGCACACACTCAGACACCTCAGGCACACTCCCACACACCTAAACACACTCAGATACACTCAGACACGCTCAGACACACTCAGGCACACTCAGATACACTCAGACACACTCAGACACACTTGAACACACTCAGACAAACTTAGGCACACTCGCACACACCCAGACACATTTGCTCACTCTCAGATATGCTCAGACACACTGAGACTCACTCACACACAGGCACACTCAGACACACTCGACACACTCAGACATAGTCACACACAATCACACACACTCAGACACTCTCAGGCACACCCAGACAAACTTGCAAACACTCAGACACACTCGGACACACTCACACACACTCACACACTCACACACACTCAGACACTCTCAGACACACTCACACACACTCAGGCACACTCGCATACACCCAGACACATTTGCTCACACTCAGATACGTTCAGACACACTCAGGCACACAGCCAGACACACTTAAACACACTCAGACACACTCAGGCAAATTCTCACACACCCAAATGCACTCAGACAAACTCACACACAGTCAAGCACACTCAGATGCACCTGCACACACTCAAACACACTGAGACACACCTGGAAACACTCAGACACACGCAGACACATAAATACATGCTCAGACAAACTCAGGCCTAATCAGACAAACTCAGGCACACACAGACACACTCGCACACACTCAGACACCTCAGGCACACTCAGACACACTCGTGCACACCGAGACAAACTCAGACACACTCACACACACTCAGACACTCTCAGGCACACTCAGACACTCTCACACACACTCACACACATTCGCACACACTCAGACACACTCAAACACACTCAGGCACACTCACACACACTCCCACACACCCAGATACACTCAGACACAGTCAGACACACTCGTGCAAACCCAGATACACTCAGAAACACTCACACACACTCACACTCTCACACACACTCACACACACTCACACACTCAGACACACTCACACGCACTCAGACACTCTCAAACACTCTCTCACACACTCAGACACACTCAGACACACTTGAACACACTCAGGCACACTCAGGCACACCCGCACACACGCACACACTCTGACACACTCACACTCAGACACACTCAAACACACTCGCACACATTCAGACACCTCAGGCACACTGAGACACACTCGTGCACACCCAGACAAACTCAGACACACTCAGACACACTCAAACACACTCACGCACACTCAGACACTCTCAGGCACACCGAGACACACTCAGGCACACTCACACACACTCACACACACAAAGACACACTCAGGCACACCCAGACACTTTCAGACACACTCACACACACTCAGGCACACTCGCACACACCCAGACACAGTCACTCACACTCAGATACGCTCAGACACACTCAGACCCTCCTACAGCCAGACACACTTAAACACACTCAGACACATTCAGGCACACTCCCACACACCCAGATACACTCAGACACACTCAGGCACACTCAGGCACATTCAGACACAGTCGTGCACACTCAGACACACTCAGGCACTCTCTCACACACTCAGACACACTTAGGCACACTCGCACACACCCAGACACATTCGCTCACTCTCAGATACGCTCAGACACACTCAGACACACTCGCACACAGCCAGACACACTTAAACACACTTAAACACACTCAGGCACACTCAGACACACTCGTGCACACCCAGACAAACTCAGGCACACTCAGACACACTCAAACACACTCACAAACACTCAGACACACTCAGACACACTTGAACACACTCCGACACACTCAGACACTCACACACTCAGGCACACTCCCACACAGTCAAGCACACTCAGATGCACCTGCACACACTCAAACACACTGAGACACACCTGGAAACACTCAGACACACTCAGACACATAAATACATGCTCAGATAAACTCAGGCCTAATCAGACAAACTCAGGCACACCCAGACACACTAAGACACACTCAGACACACTCGCACACACTCAGGCACACTCATACACACTCATGCACACTCAGACACAACACACTCACACACACTCAGACACACTCACACACACTCAGGCACACTCAGATACACTCAGACACACTCAGACACACTTGAACACACTCAGACAAACTTAGGCACACTCGCACACACCCAGACACATTTGCTCACTCTCAGATATGCTCAGACACACTGAGACTCACTCACACACAGGCACACTCAGACACACTCGACACACTCAGACATAGTCACACACACTCACACACACTCAGACACTCTCAGACACACTCACACACACTCAGGCACACTCGCACACACCCAGACACATTCGCTCACACTCAGATACGTTCAGACACACTCAGGCACACAGCCAGACACACTTAAACACACTCAGACACACTCAGGCAAATTCTCACACACCCAAATGCACTCAGACAAACTCACACACAGTCAAGCACACTCAGATGCACCTGCACACACTCAAACACACTGAGACACACCTGGAAACACTCAGACACACGCAGACACATAAATACATGCTCAGACAAACTCAGGCCTAATCAGACAAACTCAGGCACACACAGACACACTCGCACACACTCAGACACCTCAGGCACACTCCCACACACCTAAACACACTCAGATACACTCAGACACGCTCAGACACACTCAGGCACACTCAGATACACTCAGACACACTCAGACACACTTGAACACACTCAGACAAACTTAGGCACACTCGCACACACCCAGACACATTTGCTCACTCTCAGATATGCTCAGACACACTGAGACTCACTCACACACAGGCACACTCAGACACACTCGACACACTCAGACATAGTCACACACAATCACACACACTCAGACACTCTCAGGCACACCCAGACAAACTTGCAAACACTCAGACACACTCGGACACACTCACACACACTCACACACTCACACACACTCAGACACTCTCAGACACACTCACACACACTCAGGCACACTCGCATACACCCAGACACATTCGCTCACACTCAGATACGTTCAGACACACTCAGGCACACAGCCAGACACACTTAAACACACTCAGACACACTCAGGCAAATTCTCACACACCCAAATGCACTCAGACAAACTCCCACACAGTCAACCACACTCAGATGCACCTGCACACACTCAAACACACTGAGACACACCTGGAAACACTCAGACACACGCAGACACATAAATACATGCTCAGACAAACTCAGGCCTAATCAGACAAACTCAGGCACACACAGACACACTCGCACACACTCAGACACCTCAGGCACACTCAGACACACTCGTGCACACCGAGACAAACTCAGACACACTCACACACACTCAGACACTCTCAGGCACACTCAGACACTCTCACACACACTCACACACATTCGCACACACTCAGACACACTCAAACACACTCAGGCACACTCACACACACTCCCACACACCCAGATACACTCAGACACAGTCAGACACACTCGTGCAAACCCAGATACACTCAGAAACACTCACACACACTCACACTCTCACACACACTCACACACACTCACACACTCAGACACACTCACACGCACTCAGACACTCTCAAACACTCTCTCACACACTCAGACACACTCAGACACACTTGAACACACTCAGGCACACTCAGGCACACCCGCACACACGCACACACTCTGACACACTCACACTCAGACACACTCAAACACACTCGCACACATTCAGACACCTCAGGCACACTGAGACACACTCGTGCACACCCAGACAAACTCAGACACACTCAGACACACTCAAACACACTCACGCACACTCAGACACTCTCAGGCACACCGAGACACACTCAGGCACACTCACACACACTCACACACACAAAGACACACTCAGGCACACCCAGACACTTTCAGACACACTCACACACACTCAGGCACACTCGCACACACCCAGACACAGTCACTCACACTCAGATACGCTCAGACACACTCAGACCCTCCTACAGCCAGACACACTTAAACACACTCAGACACATTCAGGCACACTCCCACACACCCAGATACACTCAGACACACTCAGGCACACTCAGGCACATTCAGACACAGTCGTGCACACTCAGACACACTCAGGCACTCTCTCACACACTCAGACACACTTAGGCACACTCGCACACACCCAGACACATTCGCTCACTCTCAGATACGCTCAGACACACTCAGACACACTCGCACACAGCCAGACACACTTAAACACACTTAAACACACTCAGGCACACTCAGACACACTCGTGCACACCCAGACAAACTCAGGCACACTCAGACACACTCAAACACACTCACAAACACTCAGACACACTCAGACACACTTGAACACACTCCGACACACTCAGACACTCACACACTCAGGCACACTCCCACACAGTCAAGCACACTCAGATGCACCTGCACACACTCAAACACACTGAGACACACCTGGAAACACTCAGACACACTCAGACACATAAATACATGCTCAGATAAACTCAGGCCTAATCAGACAAACTCAGGCACACCCAGACACACTAAGACACACTCAGACACACTCGCACACACTCAGGCACACTCATACACACTCATGCACACTCAGACACAACACACTCACACACACTCAGACACACTCACACACACTCAGGCACACTCAGATACACTCAGACACACTCAGACACACTTGAACACACTCAGACAAACTTAGGCACACTCGCACACACCCAGACACATTTGCTCACTCTCAGATATGCTCAGACACACTGAGACTCACTCACACACAGGCACACTCAGACACACTCGACACACTCAGACATAGTCACACACACTCACACACACTCAGACACTCTCAGACACACTCACACACACTCAGGCACACTCGCACACACCCAGACACATTCGCTCACACTCAGATACGTTCAGACACACTCAGGCACACAGCCAGACACACTTAAACACACTCAGACACACTCAGGCAAATTCTCACACACCCAAATGCACTCAGACAAACTCACACACAGTCAAGCACACTCAGATGCACCTGCACACACTCAAACACACTGAGACACACCTGGAAACACTCAGACACACGCAGACACATAAATACATGCTCAGACAAACTCAGGCCTAATCAGACAAACTCAGGCACACACAGACACACTCGCACACACTCAGACACCTCAGGCACACTCCCACACACCTAAACACACTCAGATACACTCAGACACGCTCAGACACACTCAGGCACACCCAGACACACTTGCACACACTCACACACATTCGCACACACTCAGACACACTTGAACACACTCAGGCACACTCAGGCACACCCGCACACACGCACACACTCTGACGCACTCACACTCAGACACACTCAAGCACACTCGCACACATTCAGACACCTCAGGCACACTGAGACACACTCAAACACCCAGACAAACTCAGACAATCTCAGGCACACTGAGACACACTCAGGCACACTCACACACACTCACACACACAAAGACACACTCAGGCACACCCAGACACACTAAGACACACTCAGACACACTCACACACACTCAGGCACACTCATACACACTCATGCACACTCAGACACAACACACTCACACACACTCAGACACACTCACACACAGCCACACACACTTGAACACACTCAGACACACTCAAGTAAACTCCCACACACCTAAACACACTCAGATACACTCAGACACGCTCAGACACGCTCAGACACACTCAGGCACACTCAGGCACACCCGCACACGCACACAGACACACTCAGACACACTTGAACACACTCAGGCACACTCAGGCACACCCGCACACACGCACACACTCTGACACACTCACACTCAGACACACTCAAACACACTCGCACACATTCAGACACCTCAGGCACACTGAGACACACTCGTGCACACCCAGACAAACTCAGACACTCTCAGGCACACTGAGACACACTCAGGCACACTCACACACACTCACACACACAAAGACACACTCAGGCGCACCCAGACACTTTCAGACACACTCACACACACTCAGGCACACTCGCACACACCCAGACACATTCGCTCACACTCAGATACGCTCAGACACACTCAGACCCTCCTACAGCCAGACACACTTAAACACACTCAGACACATTCAGGCACACTCCCACACACCCAGATACACTCAGACACACTCAGGCAAATTCAGACACACTCGTGCACCCTCAGACACACTCAGACACACTCACACACACTCACACACACTCGCACACACTCAAACACACTCAGGCCCTCTCTCACACACTCAGACACACTTAGGCACACTCGCACACACCCAGACACATTCGCTCACTCTCAGATACGCTCAGACACACTCAGGCACACTCAGACACACTCGTGCACACCCAGACAAACTCAGGCACACACAGACACATTCTCACACACTCAGACACACTCAAACACACTCGCACACATTCAGACACCTCAGGCACACTCAGACACACTCGTGCACACCCAGACAAACTCAGACAAACTCAGACACACTCAGACACACTCACACACACTCAGACACTCTCAGGCACACTCAGACACTCTCACACACACTCACACACATTCGCACACATTCAGACACACTCAAACACACTCAGGCACACTCACACACACTCCCACACACCCAGATACACTCAGACACAGTCAGACACACTCGTGCAAACCCAGATACACTCAGAAACACTCACACACACTCACACTCTCACACACACTCACACACACTCACACACTCAGACACACTCGCACGCACTCAGACACTCTCAAACACTCTCTCACACACTCAGACACACTCAGACACACTTGAACACACTCAGGCACACCCGCACACACGCACACACTCTGACACACTCACACTCAGACACACTCAAACACACTCGCACACATTCAGACACCTCAGGCACACTGAGACACACTCGTGCACACCCAGACAAACTCAGACACTCTCAGGCACACTGAGACACACTCAGGCACACTCACACACACTCACACACACAAAGACACACTCAGGCACACCCAGACACTTTCAGACACACTCACACACACTCAGGCACACTCGCACACACCCAGACACATTCGCTCACACTCAGATACGCTCAGACACACTCAGACACTCCTACAGCCAGACACACTTAAACACACTCAGACACATTCAGGCACACTCCCACACACCCAGATACACTCAGACACACTCAGGCACATTCAGACACACTCGTGCACCCTCAGACACACTCAGACACACTCACACACACTCACACACACTCGCACACACTCAGACACACTCAGGCACTCTCTCACACACTCAGACACACTTAGGCACACTCGCACACACCCAGACACATTCGCTCACTCTCAGATACGCTCAGACACACTCAGGCACACTCAGACACACTCGTGCACACCCAGACAAACTCAGGCACACACAGACACATTCTCACACACTCAGACACACTCAAACACACTCGCACACGTTCAGACACCTCAGGCACACTCAGACACACTCGTGCACACCCAGACAAACTCAAACTCAGACACACTCAGACACACTCACACACACTCAGACACTCTCAGGCACACTCAGACACTCTCACACACACTCACACACATTCGCACACACTCAGACACACTCAAACACACTCAGGCACACTCACACACACTCCCACACACCCAGATACACTCAGACACAGTCAGACACACTCGTGCAAACCCAGATACACTCAGAAACACTCACACACACTCACACGCTCACACACACTCACACACTCAGACACACTCGCACGCACTCAGACACTCTCAAACACTCTCTCACACACTCAGACACACTCAGACACACTTGAACACACTCAGGCACACTCAGGCACACCCGCACACACGCACACACTCTGACACACTCACACTCAGACACACTCAAACACACTCGCACACATTCAGACACCTCAGGCACACTGAGACACACTCGTGCACACACAGACAAACTCAGACACACTCAGACACACTCAAACACACTCACGCACACTCAGACACTCTCAGGCACACCGAGACACACTCAGGCACACTCACACACACTCACACACACAAAGACACACTCAGGCACACCCAGACACTTTCAGACACACTCACACACACTCACACACACTCAGGCACACTCGCACACACCCAGACACAGTCACTCACACTCAGATACGCTCAGACACACTCAGACACTCCTACAGCCAGACACACTTAAACACACTCAGACACATTCAGGCACACTCCCACACACCCAGATACACTCAGACACACTCAGGCACACTCAGGCACATTCAGACACAGTCGTGCACACTCAGACACACTCAGGCACTCTCTCACACACTCAGACACACTTAGGCACACTCGCACACACCCAGACACATTCGCTCACTCTCAGATACGCTCAGACACACTCAGACACACTCGCACACAGCCAGACACAGTTAAACACACTTAAACACACTCAGGCACACTCAGACACACTCGTGCACACCCAGACAAACTCAGGCACACTCAGACACACTCAAACATACTCACAAACACTCAGACACACTCAGACACACTTGAACACACTCCGACACACTCAGACACTCACACACTCAGGCACACTCCCACACAGTCAAGCACACTCAGATGCACCTGCACACACTCAAACACACTGAGACACACGTGGAAACACTCAGACACACTCAGACACATAAATACATGCTCAGATAAACTCAGGCCTAATCAGACAAACTCAGGCACACCCAGACACACTAAGACACACTCAGACACACTCGCACACACTCAGGCACACTCATACACACTCATGCACACTCAGACACAACACACTCAGACACACTCAGACACACTCAGACACACTCAGGCACACTCAGATACACTCAGACACACTTGAACACACTCAGACAAACTTAGGCACACTCGCACACACCCAGACACATTTGCTCACTCTCAGATATGCTCAGACACACTGAGACTCACTCACACACAGGCACACTCAGACACACTCGACACACTCAGACATAGTCACACACAATCACACACACTCAGACACTCTCAGGCACACCCAGACAAACTTGCACACACTCAGACACACTCGGACACACTCACACACACTCACACACTCACACACACTCAGACACTCTCAGACACACTCACACACACTCAGGCACACACCCAGACACATTCGCTCACACTCAGATACGTTCAGACACACTCAGGCACACAGCCAGACACACTTAAACACACTCAGACACACTCAGGCAAATTCTCACACACCCAAATGCACTCAGACAAACTCGCACACAGTCAAGCACACTCAGATGCACCTGCACACACTCAAACACACTGAGACACACCTGGAAACACTCAGACACACGCAGACACATAAATACATGCTCAGACAAACTCAGGCCTAATCAGACAAACTCAGGCACACACAGACACACTCGCACACACTCAGACACCTCAGGCACACTCAGACACACTCGTGCACACCCAGACAAACTCAAACTCAGACACACCCAGACACACTCACACACACTCAGACACTCTCAGGCACACTCACACACATTCGCACACACTCAGACACACTCAAACACACTCAGGCACACTCACACACACTCCCACACACCCAGATACACTCAGACACAGTCAGACACACTCGTGCAAACCCAGATACACTCAGAAACACTCACACACACTCACACTCTCACACACACTCACACACACTCACACACTCAGACACACTCACACGCACTCAGACACTCTCAAACACTCTCTCACACACTCAGACACACTCAGACACACTTGAACACACTCAGGCACACTCAGGCACACCCGCACACACGCACACACTCTGACACACTCACACTCAGACACACTCAAACACACTCGCACACATTCAGACACCTCAGGCACACTGAGACACACTCGTGCACACCCAGACAAACTCAGACACACTCAGACACACTCAAACACACTCACGCACACTCAGACACTCTCAGGCACACCGAGACACACTCAGGCACACTCACACACACTCACACACACAAAGACACACTCAGGCACACCCAGACACTTTCAGACACACTCACACACACTCAGGCACACTCGCACACACCCAGACACAGTCACTCACACTCAGATACGCTCAGACACACTCAGACCCTCCTACAGCCAGACACACTTAAACACACTCAGACACATTCAGGCACACTCCCACACACCCAGATACACTCAGACACACTCAGGCACACTCAGGCACATTCAGACACAGTCGTGCACACTCAGACACACTCAGGCACTCTCTCACACACTCAGACACACTTAGGCACACTCGCACACACCCAGACACATTCGCTCACTCTCAGATACGCTCAGACACACTCAGACACACTCGCACACAGCCAGACACACTTAAACACACTTAAACACACTCAGGCACACTCAGACACACTCGTGCACACCCAGACAAACTCAGGCACACTCAGACACACTCAAACACACTCACAAACACTCAGACACACTCAGACACACTTGAACACACTCCGACACACTCAGACACTCACACACTCAGGCACACTCCCACACAGTCAAGCACACTCAGATGCACCTGCACACACTCAAACACACTGAGACACACCTGGAAACACTCAGACACACTCAGACACATAAATACATGCTCAGATAAACTCAGGCCTAATCAGACAAACTCAGGCACACCCAGACACACTAAGACACACTCAGACACACTCGCACACACTCAGGCACACTCATACACACTCATGCACACTCAGACACAACACACTCACACACACTCAGACACACTCACACACACTCAGGCACACTCAGATACACTCAGACACACTCAGACACACTTGAACACACTCAGACAAACTTAGGCACACTCGCACACACCCAGACACATTTGCTCACTCTCAGATACGCTCAGACACACTGAGACTCACTCACACACAGGCACACTCAGACACACTCGACACACTCAGACATAGTCACACACACTCACACACACTCAGACACTCTCAGACACACTCACACACACTCAGGCACACTCGCACACACCCAGACACATTCGCTCACACTCAGATACGTTCAGACACACTCAGGCACACAGCCAGACACACTTAAACACACTCAGACACACTCAGGCAAATTCTCACACACCCAAATGCACTCAGACAAACTCACACACAGTCAAGCACACTCAGATGCACCTGCACACACTCAAACACACTGAGACACACCTGGAAACACTCAGACACACGCAGACACATAAATACATGCTCAGACAAACTCAGGCCTAATCAGACAAACTCAGGCACACACAGACACACTCGCACACACTCAGACACCTCAGGCACACTCCCACACACCTAAACACACTCAGATACACTCAGACACGCTCAGACACACTCAGGCACACTCAGATACACTCAGACACACTCAGACACACTTGAACACACTCAGACAAACTTAGGCACACTCGCACACACCCAGACACATTTGCTCACTCTCAGATATGCTCAGACACACTGAGACTCACTCACACACAGGCACACTCAGACACACTCGACACACTCAGACATAGTCACACACAATCACACACACTCAGACACTCTCAGGCACACCCAGACAAACTTGCAAACACTCAGACACACTCGGACACACTCACACACACTCACACACTCACACACACTCAGACACTCTCAGACACACTCACACACACTCAGGCACACTCAGGCACACCCGCACACACGCACACACTCTGACGCACTCACACTCAGACACACTCAAGCACACTCGCACACATTCAGACACCTCAGGCACACTGAGACACACTCAAACACCCAGACAAACTCAGACAATCTCAGGCACACTGAGACACACTCAGGCACACTCACACACACTCACACACACAAAGACACACTCAGGCACACCCAGACACACTAAGACACACTCAGACACACTCACACACACTCAGGCACACTCATACACACTCATGCACACTCAGACACAACACACTCACACACACTCAGACACACTCACACACAGCCACACACACTTGAACACACTCAGACACACTCAAGCAAACTCCCACACACCTAAACACACTCAGATACACTCAGACACGCTCAGACACGCTCAGACACACTCAGGCACACTCAGGCACACCCGCACACGCACACAGACACACTCAGACACACTTGAACACACTCAGGCACACTCAGGCACACCCGCACACACGCACACACTCTGACACACTCACACTCAGACACACTCAAACACACTCGCACACATTCAGACACCTCAGGCACACTGAGACACACTCGTGCACACCCAGACAAACGCAGACACTCTCAGGCACACTGAGACACACTCAGGCACACTCACACACACTCACACACACAAAGACACACTCAGGCGCACCCAGACACTTTCAGACACACTCACACACACTCAGGCACACTCGCACACACCCAGACACATTCGCTCACACTCAGATACGCTCAGACACACTCAGACCCTCCTACAGCCAGACACACTTAAACACACTCAGACACATTCAGGCACACTCCCACACACCCAGATACACTCAGACACACTCAGGCAAATTCAGACACACTCGTGCACCCTCAGACACACTCAGACACACTCACACACACTCACACACACTCGCACACACTCAAACACACTCAGGCCCTCTCTCACACACTCAGACACACTTAGGCACACTCGCACACACCCAGACACATTCGCTCACTCTCAGATACGCTCAGACACACTCAGGCACACTCAGACACACTCGTGCACACCCAGACAAACTCAGGCACACACAGACACATTCTCACACACTCAGACACACTCAAACACACTCGCACACATTCAGACACCTCAGGCACACTCAGACACACTCGTGCACACCCAGACAAACTCAGACAAACTCAGACACACTCAGACACACTCACACACACTCAGACACTCTCAGGCACACTCAGACACTCTCACACACACTCACACACATTCGCACACATTCAGACACACTCAAACACACTCAGGCACACTCACACACACTCCCACACACCCAGATACACTCAGACACAGTCAGACACACTCGTGCAAACCCAGATACACTCAGAAACACTCACACACACTCACACTCAACAACACACTCACACACACTCACACACTCAGACACACTCGCACGCACTCAGACACTCTCAAACACTCTCTCACACACTCAGACACACTCAGACACACTTGAACACACTCAGGCACACCCGCACACACGCACACACTCTGACACACTCACACTCAGACACACTCAAACACACTCGCACACATTCAGACACCTCAGGCACACTGAGACACACTCGTGCACACCCAGACAAACTCAGACACTCTCAGGCACACTGAGACACACTCAGGCACACTCACACACACTCACACACACAAAGACACACTCAGGCACACCCAGACACTTTCAGACACACTCACACACACTCAGGCACACTCGCACACACCCAGACACATTCGCTCACACTCAGATACGCTCAGACACACTCAGACACTCCTACAGCCAGACACACTTAAACACACTCAGACACATTCAGGCACACTCCCACACACCCAGATACACTCAGACACACTCAGGCACATTCAGACACACTCGTGCACCCTCAGACACACTCAGACACACTCACACACACTCACACACACTCGCACACACTCAGACACACTCAGGCACTCTCTCACACACTCAGACACACTTAGGCACACTCGCACACACCCAGACACATTCGCTCACTCTCAGATACGCTCAGACACACTCAGGCACACTCAGACACACTCGTGCACACCCAGACAAACTCAGGCACACACAGACACATTCTCACACACTCAGACACACTCAAACACACTCGCACACGTTCAGACACCTCAGGCACACTCAGACACACTCGTGCACACCCAGACAAACTCAAACTCAGACACACTCAGACACACTCACACACACTCAGACACTCTCAGGCACACTCAGACACTCTCACACACACTCACACACATTCGCACACACTCAGACACACTCAAACACACTCAGGCACACTCACACACACTCCCACACACCCAGATACACTCAGACACAGTCAGACACACTCGTGCAAACCCAGATACACTCAGAAACACTCACACACACTCACACGCTCACACAAACTCACACACTCAGACACACTCGCACGCACTCAGACACTCTCAAACACTCTCTCACACACTCAGACACACTCAGACACACTTGAACACACTCAGGCACACTCAGGCACACCCGCACACACGCACACACTCTGACACACTCACACTCAGACACACTCAAACACACTCGCACACATTCAGACACCTCAGGCACACTGAGACACACTCGTGCACACCCAGACAAACTCAGACACACTCAGACACACTCAAACACACTCACGCACACTCAGACACTCTCAGGCACACCGAGACACACTCAGGCACACTCACACACACTCACACACACAAAGACACACTCAGGCACACCCAGACACTTTCAGACACACTCACACACACTCAGGCACACTCGCACACACCCAGACACAGTCACTCACACTCAGATACGCTCAGACACACTCAGACACTCCTACAGCCAGACACACTTAAACACACTCAGACACATTCAGGCACACTCCCACACACCCAGATACACTCAGACACACTCAGGCACACTCAGGCACATTCAGACACAGTCGTGCACACTCAGACACACTCAGGCACTCTCTCACACACTCAGACACACTTAGGCACACTCGCACACACCCAGACACATTCGCTCACTCTCAGATACGCTCAGACACACTCAGACACACTCGCACACAGCCAGACACACTTAAACACACTTAAACACACTCAGGCACACTCAGACACACTCGTGCACACCCAGACAAACTCAGGCACACTCAGACACACTCAAACACACTCACAAACACTCAGACACACTCAGACACACTTGAACACACTCCGACACACTCAGACACTCACACACTCAGGCACACTCCCACACAGTCAAGCACACTCAGATGCACCTGCACACACTCAAACACACTGAGACACACCTGGAAACACTCAGACACACTCAGACACATAAATACATGCTCAGATAAACTCAGGCCTAATCAGACAAACTCAGGCACACCCAGACACACTAAGACACACTCAGACACACTCGCACACACTCAGGCACACTCATACACACTCATGCACACTCAGACACAACACACTCACACACACTCAGACACACTCACACACACTCAGGCACACTCAGATACACTCAGACACACTCAGACACACTTGAACACACTCAGACAAACTTAGGCACACTCGCACACACCCAGACACATTTGCTCACTCTCAGATATGCTCAGACACACTGAGACTCACTCACACACAGGCACACTCAGACACACTCGACACACTCAGACATAGTCACACACACTCACACACACTCAGACACTCTCAGACACACTCACACACACTCAGGCACACTCGCACACACCCAGACACATTCGCTCACACTCAGATACGTTCAGACACACTCAGGCACACAGCCAGACACACTTAAACACACTCAGACACACTCAGGCAAATTCTCACACACCCAAATGCACTCAGACAAACTCACACACAGTCAAGCACACTCAGATGCACCTGCACGCACTCAAACACACTGAGACACACCTGGAAACACTCAGACACACGCAGACACATAAATACATGCTCAGACAAACTCAGGCCTAATCAGACAAACTCAGGCACACACAGACACACTCGCACACACTCAGACACCTCAGGCACACTCCCACACACCTAAACACACTCAGATACACTCAGACACGCTCAGACACACTCAGGCACACTCAGATACACTCAGACACACTCAGACACACTTGAACACACTCAGACAAACTTAGGCACACTCGCACACACCCAGACACATTTGCTCACTCTCAGATATGCTCAGACACACTGAGACTCACTCACACACAGGCACACTCAGACACACTCGACACACTCAGACATAGTCACACACAATCACACACACTCAGACACTCTCAGGCACACCCAGACAAACTTGCAAACACTCAGACACACTCGGACACACTCACACACACTCACACACTCACACACACTCAGACACTCTCAGACACACTCACACACACTCAGGCACACTCGCATACACCCAGACACATTTGCTCACACTCAGATACGTTCAGACACACTCAGGCACACAGCCAGACACACTTAAACACACTCAGACACACTCAGGCAAATTCTCACACACCCAAATGCACTCAGACAAACTCACACACAGTCAAGCACACTCAGATGCACCTGCACACACTCAAACACACTGAGACACACCTGGAAACACTCAGACACACGCAGACACATAAATACATGCTCAGACAAACTCAGGCCTAATCAGACAAACTCAGGCACACACAGACACACTCGCACACACTCAGACACCTCAGGCACACTCAGACACACTCGTGCACACCGAGACAAACTCAGACACACTCACACACACTCAGACACTCTCAGGCACACTCAGACACTCTCACACACACTCACACACATTCGCACACACTCAGACACACTCAAACACACTCAGGCACACTCACACACACTCCCACACACCCAGATACACTCAGACACAGTCAGACACACTCGTGCAAACCCAGATACACTCAGAAACACTCACACACACTCACACTCTCACACACACTCACACACACTCACACACTCAGACACACTCACACGCACTCAGACACTCTCAAACACTCTCTCACACACTCAGACACACTCAGACACACTTGAACACACTCAGGCACACTCAGGCACACCCGCACACACGCACACACTCTGACACACTCACACTCAGACACACTCAAACACACTCGCACACATTCAGACACCTCAGGCACACTGAGACACACTCGTGCACACCCAGACAAACTCAGACACACTCAGACACACTCAAACACACTCACGCACACTCAGACACTCTCAGGCACACCGAGACACACTCAGGCACACTCACACACACTCACACACACAAAGACACACTCAGGCACACCCAGACACTTTCAGACACACTCACACACACTCAGGCACACTCGCACACACCCAGACACAGTCACTCACACTCAGATACGCTCAGACACACTCAGACCCTCCTACAGCCAGACACAAACACACTCAGACACATTCAGGCACACTCCCACACACCCAGATACACTCAGACACACTCAGGCACACTCAGGCACATTCAGACACAGTCGTGCACACTCAGACACACTCAGGCACTCTCTCACACACTCAGACACACTTAGGCACACTCGCACACACCCAGACACATTCGCTCACTCTCAGATACGCTCAGACACACTCAGACACACTCGCACACAGCCAGACACACTTAAACACACTTAAACACACTCAGGCACACTCAGACACACTCGTGCACACCCAGACAAACTCAGGCACACTCAGACACACTCAAACACACTCACAAACACTCAGACACACTCAGACACACTTGAACACACTCCGACACACTCAGACACTCACACACTCAGGCACACTCCCACACAGTCAAGCACACTCAGATGCACCTGCACACACTCAAACACACTGAGACACACCTGGAAACACTCAGACACACTCAGACACATAAATACATGCTCAGATAAACTCAGGCCTAATCAGACAAACTCAGGCACACCCAGACACACTAAGACACACTCAGACACACTCGCACACACTCAGGCACACTCATACACACTCATGCACACTCAGACACAACACACTCACACACACTCAGACACACTCACACACACTCAGGCACACTCAGATACACTCAGACACACTCAGACACACTTGAACACACTCAGACAAACTTAGGCACACTCGCACACACCCAGACACATTTGCTCACTCTCAGATATGCTCAGACACACTGAGACTCACTCACACACAGGCACACTCAGACACACTCGACACACTCAGACATAGTCACACACACTCACACACACTCAGACACTCTCAGACACACTCACACACACTCAGGCACACTCGCACACACCCAGACACATTCGCTCACACTCAGATACGTTCAGACACACTCAGGCACACAGCCAGACACACTTAAACACACTCAGACACACTCAGGCAAATTCTCACACACCCAAATGCACTCAGACAAACTCACACACAGTCAAGCACACTCAGATGCACCTGCACACACTCAAACACACTGAGACACACCTGGAAACACTCAGACACACGCAGACACATAAATACATGCTCAGACAAACTCAGGCCTAATCAGACAAACTCAGGCACACACAGACACACTCGCACACACTCAGACACCTCAGGCACACTCCCACACACCTAAACACACTCAGATACACTCAGACACGCTCAGACACACTCAGGCACACTCAGATACACTCAGACACACTCAGACACACTTGAACACACTCAGACAAACTTAGGCACACTCGCACACACCCAGACACATTTGCTCACTCTCAGATATGCTCAGACACACTGAGACTCACTCACACACAGGCACACTCAGACACACTCGACACACTCAGACATAGTCACACACAATCACACACACTCAGACACTCTCAGGCACACCCAGACAAACTTGCAAACACTCAGACACACTCGGACACACTCACACACACTCACACACTCACACACACTCAGACACTCTCAGACACACTCACACACACTCAGGCACACTCGCATACACCCAGACACATTCGCTCACACTCAGATACGTTCAGACACACTCAGGCACACAGCCAGACACACTTAAACACACTCAGACACACTCAGGCAAATTCTCACACACCCAAATGCACTCAGACAAACTCCCACACAGTCAAGCACACTCAGATGCACCTGCACACACTCAAACACACTGAGACACACCTGGAAACACTCAGACACACGCAGACACATAAATACATGCTCAGACAAACTCAGGCCTAATCAGACAAACTCAGGCACACACAGACACACTCGCACACACTCAGACACCTCAGGCACACTCAGACACACTCGTGCACACCGAGACAAACTCAGACACACTCACACACACTCAGACACTCTCAGGCACACTCAGACACTCTCACACACACTCACACACATTCGCACACACTCAGACACACTCAAACACACTCAGGCACACTCACACACACTCCCACACACCCAGATACACTCAGACACAGTCAGACACACTCGTGCAAACCCAGATACACTCAGAAACACTCACACACACTCACACTCTCACACACACTCACACACACTCACACACTCAGACACACTCACACGCACTCAGACACTCTCAAACACTCTCTCACACACTCAGACACACTCAGACACACTTGAACACACTCAGGCACACTCAGGCACACCCGCACACACGCACACACTCTGACACACTCACACTCAGACACACTCAAACACACTCGCACACATTCAGACACCTCAGGCACACTGAGACACACTCGTGCACACCCAGACAAACTCAGACACACTCAGACACACTCAAACACACTCACGCACACTCAGACACTCTCAGGCACACCGAGACACACTCAGGCACACTCACACACACTCACACACACAAAGACACACTCAGGCACACCCAGACACTTTCAGACACACTCACACACACTCAGGCACACTCGCACACACCCAGACACAGTCACTCACACTCAGATACGCTCAGACACACTCAGACCCTCCTACAGCCAGACACACTTAAACACACTCAGACACATTCAGGCACACTCCCACACACCCAGATACACTCAGACACACTCAGGCACACTCAGGCACATTCAGACACAGTCGTGCACACTCAGACACACTCAGGCACTCTCTCACACACTCAGACACACTTAGGCACACTCGCACACACCCAGACACATTCGCTCACTCTCAGATACGCTCAGACACACTCAGACACACTCGCACACAGCCAGACACACTTAAACACACTTAAACACACTCAGGCACACTCAGACACACTCGTGCACACCCAGACAAACTCAGGCACACTCAGACACACTCAAACACACTCACAAACACTCAGACACACTCAGACACACTTGAACACACTCCGACACACTCAGACACTCACACACTCAGGCACACTCCCACACAGTCAAGCACACTCAGATGCACCTGCACACACTCAAACACACTGAGACACACCTGGAAACACTCAGACACACTCAGACACATAAATACATGCTCAGATAAACTCAGGCCTAATCAGACAAACTCAGGCACACCCAGACACACTAAGACACACTCAGACACACTCGCACACACTCAGGCACACTCATACACACTCATGCACACTCAGACACAACACACTCACACACACTCAGACACACTCACACACACTCAGGCACACTCAGATACACTCAGACACACTCAGACACACTTGAACACACTCAGACAAACTTAGGCACACTCGCACACACCCAGACACATTTGCTCACTCTCAGATATGCTCAGACACACTGAGACTCACTCACACACAGGCACACTCAGACACACTCGACACACTCAGACATAGTCACACACACTCACACACACTCAGACACTCTCAGACACACTCACACACACTCAGGCACACTCGCACACACCCAGACACATTCGCTCACACTCAGATACGTTCAGACACACTCAGGCACACAGCCAGACACACTTAAACACACTCAGACACACTCAGGCAAATTCTCACACACCCAAATGCACTCAGACAAACTCACACACAGTCAAGCACACTCAGATGCACCTGCACACACTCAAACACACTGAGACACACCTGGAAACACTCAGACACACGCAGACACATAAATACATGCTCAGACAAACTCAGGCCTAATCAGACAAACTCAGGCACACACAGACACACTCGCACACACTCAGACACCTCAGGCACACTCCCACACACCTAAACACACTCAGATACACTCAGACACGCTCAGACACACTCAGGCACACCCAGACACACTTGCACACACTCACACACTGTCACACACTCAGACACACTTGAACACACTCAGGCACACTCAGGCACACCCGCACACACGCACACACTCTGACGCACTCACACTCAGACACACTCAAGCACACTCGCACACATTCAGACACCTCAGGCACACTGAGACACACTCAAACACCCAGACAAACTCAGACAATCTCAGGCACACTGAGACACACTCAGGCACACTCACACACACTCACACACACAAAGACACACTCAGGCACACCCAGACACACTAAGACACACTCAGACACACTCACACACACTCAGGCACACTCATACACACTCATGCACACTCAGACACAACACACTCACACACACTCAGACACACTCACACACAGCCACACACACTTGAACACACTCAGACACACTCAAGTAAACTCCCACACACCTAAACACACTCAGATACACTCAGACACGCTCAGACACGCTCAGACACACTCAGGCACACTCAGGCACACCCGCACACGCACACAGACACACTCAGACACACTTGAACACACTCAGGCACACTCAGGCACACCCGCACACACGCACACACTCTGACACACTCACACTCAGACACACTCAAACACACTCGCACACATTCAGACACCTCAGGCACACTGAGACACACTCGTGCACACCCAGACAAACTCAGACACTCTCAGGCACACTGAGACACACTCAGGCACACTCACACACACTCACACACACAAAGACACACTCAGGCGCACCCAGACACTTTCAGACACACTCACACACACTCAGGCACACTCGCACACACCCAGACACATTCGCTCACACTCAGATACGCTCAGACACACTCAGACCCTCCTACAGCCAGACACACTTAAACACACTCAGACACATTCAGGCACACTCCCACACACCCAGATACACTCAGACACACTCAGGCAAATTCAGACACACTCGTGCACCCTCAGACACACTCAGACACACTCACACACACTCACACACACTCGCACACACTCAAACACACTCAGGCCCTCTCTCACACACTCAGACACACTTAGGCACACTCGCACACACCCAGACACATTCGCTCACTCTCAGATACGCTCAGACACACTCAGGCACACTCAGACACACTCGTGCACACCCAGACAAACTCAGGCACACACAGACACATTCTCACACACTCAGACACACTCAAACACACTCGCACACATTCAGACACCTCAGGCACACTCAGACACACTCGTGCACACCCAGACAAACTCAGACAAACTCAGACACACTCAGACACACTCACACACACTCAGACACTCTCAGGCACACTCAGACACTCTCACACACACTCACACACATTCGCACACATTCAGACACACTCAAACACACTCAGGCACACTCACACACACTCCCACACACCCAGATACACTCAGACACAGTCAGACACACTCGTGCAAACCCAGATACACTCAGAAACACTCACACACACTCACACTCTCACACACACTCACACACACTCACACACTCAGACACACTCGCACGCACTCAGACACTCTCAAACACTCTCTCACACACTCAGACACACTCAGACACACTTGAACACACTCAGGCACACCCGCACACACGCACACACTCTGACACACTCACACTCAGACACACTCAAACACACTCGCACACATTCAGACACCTCAGGCACACTGAGACACACTCGTGCACACCCAGACAAACTCAGACACTCTCAGGCACACTGAGACACACTCAGGCACACTCACACACACTCACACACACAAAGACACACTCAGGCACACCCAGACACTTTCAGACACACTCACACACACTCAGGCACACTCGCACACACCCAGACACATTCGCTCACACTCAGATACGCTCAGACACACTCAGACACTCCTACAGCCAGACACACTTAAACACACTCAGACACATTCAGGCACACTCCCACACACCCAGATACACTCAGACACACTCAGGCACATTCAGACACACTCGTGCACCCTCAGACACACTCAGACACACTCACACACACTCACACACACTCGCACACACTCAGACACACTCAGGCACTCTCTCACACACTCAGACACACTTAGGCACACTCGCACACACCCAGACACATTCGCTCACTCTCAGATACGCTCAGACACACTCAGGCACACTCAGACACACTCGTGCACACCCAGACAAACTCAGGCACACACAGACACATTCTCACACACTCAGACACACTCAAACACACTCGCACACGTTCAGACACCTCAGGCACACTCAGACACACTCGTGCACACCCAGACAAACTCAAACTCAGACACACTCAGACACACTCACACACACTCAGACACTCTCAGGCACACTCAGACACTCTCACACACACTCACACACATTCGCACACACTCAGACACACTCAAACACACTCAGGCACACTCACACACACTCCCACACACCCAGATACACTCAGACACAGTCAGACACACTCGTGCAAACCCAGATACACTCAGAAACACTCACACACACTCACACGCTCACACACACTCACACACTCAGACACACTCGCACGCACTCAGACACTCTCAAACACTCTCTCACACACTCAGACACACTCAGACACACTTGAACACACTCAGGCACACTCAGGCACACCCGCACACACGCACACACTCTGACACACTCACACTCAGACACACTCAAACACACTCGCACACATTCAGACACCTCAGGCACACTGAGACACACTCGTGCACACACAGACAAACTCAGACACACTCAGACACACTCAAACACACTCACGCACACTCAGACACTCTCAGGCACACCGAGACACACTCAGGCACACTCACACACACTCACACACACAAAGACACACTCAGGCACACCCAGACACTTTCAGACACACTCACACACACTCACACACACTCAGGCACACTCGCACACACCCAGACACAGTCACTCACACTCAGATACGCTCAGACACACTCAGACACTCCTACAGCCAGACACACTTAAACACACTCAGACACATTCAGGCACACTCCCACACACCCAGATACACTCAGACACACTCAGGCACACTCAGGCACATTCAGACACAGTCGTGCACACTCAGACACACTCAGGCACTCTCTCACACACTCAGACACACTTAGGCACACTCGCACACACCCAGACACATTCGCTCACTCTCAGATACGCTCAGACACACTCAGACACACTCGCACACAGCCAGACACAGTTAAACACACTTAAACACGCTCAGGCACACTCAGACACACTCGTGCACACCCAGACAAACTCAGGCACACTCAGACACACTCAAACATACTCACAAACACTCAGACACACTCAGACACACTTGAACACACTCCGACACACTCAGACACTCACACACTCAGGCACACTCCCACACAGTCAAGCACACTCAGATGCACCTGCACACACTCAAACACACTGAGACACACGTGGAAACACTCAGACACACTCAGACACATAAATACATGCTCAGATAAACTCAGGCCTAATCAGACAAACTCAGGCACACCCAGACACACTAAGACACACTCAGACACACTCGCACACACTCAGGCACACTCATACACACTCATGCACACTCAGACACAACACACTCAGACACACTCAGACACACTCAGACACACTCAGGCACACTCAGATACACTCAGACACACTCAGACACACTTGAACACACTCAGACAAACTTAGGCACACTCGCACACACCCAGACACATTTGCTCACTCTCAGATATGCTCAGACACACTGAGACTCACTCACACACAGGCACACTCAGACACACTCGACACACTCAGACATAGTCACACACAATCACACACACTCAGACACTCTCAGGCACACCCAGACAAACTTGCACACACTCAGACACACTCGGACACACTCACACACACTCACACACTCACACACACTCAGACACTCTCAGACACACTCACACACACTCAGGCACACACCCAGACACATTCGCTCACACTCAGATACGTTCAGACACACTCAGGCACACAGCCAGACACACTTAAACACACTCAGACACACTCAGGCAAATTCTCACACACCCAAATGCACTCAGACAAACTCGCACACAGTCAAGCACACTCAGATGCACCTGCACACACTCAAACACACTGAGACACACCTGGAAACACTCAGACACACGCAGACACATAAATACATGCTCAGACAAACTCAGGCCTAATCAGACAAACTCAGGCACACACAGACACACTCGCACACACTCAGACACCTCAGGCACACTCAGACACACTCGTGCACACCCAGACAAACTCAAACTCAGACACACCCAGACACACTCACACACACTCAGACACTCTCAGGCACACTCACACACATTCGCACACACTCAGACACACTCAAACACACTCAGGCACACTCACACACACTCCCACACACCCAGATACACTCAGACACAGTCAGACACACTCGTGCAAACCCAGATACACTCAGAAACACTCACACACACTCACACTCTCACACACACTCACACACACTCACACACTCAGACACACTCACACGCACTCAGACACTCTCAAACACTCTCTCACACACTCAGACACACTCAGACACACTTGAACACACTCAGGCACACTCAGGCACACCCGCACACACGCACACACTCTGACACACTCACACTCAGACACACTCAAACACACTCGCACACATTCAGACACCTCAGGCACACTGAGACACACTCGTGCACACCCAGACAAACTCAGACACACTCAGACACACTCAAACACACTCACGCACACTCAGACACTCTCAGGCACACCGAGACACACTCAGGCACACTCACACACACTCACACACACAAAGACACACTCAGGCACACCCAGACACTTTCAGACACACTCACACACACTCAGGCACACTCGCACACACCCAGACACAGTCACTCACACTCAGATACGCTCAGACACACTCAGACCCTCCTACAGCCAGACACACTTAAACACACTCAGACACATTCAGGCACACTCCCACACACCCAGATACACTCAGACACACTCAGGCACACTCAGGCACATTCAGACACAGTCGTGCACACTCAGACACACTCAGGCACTCTCTCACACACTCAGACACACTTAGGCACACTCGCACACACCCAGACACATTCGCTCACTCTCAGATACGCTCAGACACACTCAGACACACTCGCACACAGCCAGACACACTTAAACACACTTAAACACACTCAGGCACACTCAGACACACTCGTGCACACCCAGACAAACTCAGGCACACTCAGACACACTCAAACACACTCACAAACACTCAGACACACTCAGACACACTTGAACACACTCCGACACACTCAGACACTCACACACTCAGGCACACTCCCACACAGTCAAGCACACTCAGATGCACCTGCACACACTCAAACACACTGAGACACACCTGGAAACACTCAGACACACTCAGACACATAAATACATGCTCAGATAAACTCAGGCCTAATCAGACAAACTCAGGCACACCCAGACACACTAAGACACACTCAGACACACTCGCACACACTCAGGCACACTCATACACACTCATGCACACTCAGACACAACACACTCACACACACTCAGACACACTCACACACACTCAGGCACACTCAGATACACTCAGACACACTCAGACACACTTGAACACACTCAGACAAACTTAGGCACACTCGCACACACCCAGACACATTTGCTCACTCTCAGATATGCTCAGACACACTGAGACTCACTCACACACAGGCACACTCAGACACACTCGACACACTCAGACATAGTCACACACACTCACACACACTCAGACACTCTCAGACACACTCACACACACTCAGGCACACTCGCACACGCCCAGACACATTCGCTCACACTCAGATACGTTCAGACACACTCAGGCACACAGCCAGACACACTTAAACACACTCAGACACACTCAGGCAAATTCTCACACACCCAAATGCACTCAGACAAACTCACACACAGTCAAGCACACTCAGATGCACCTGCACACACTCAAACACACTGAGACACACCTGGAAACACTCAGACACACGCAGTCACATAAATACATGCTCAGACAAACTCAGGCCTAATCAGACAAACTCAGGCACACACAGACACACTCGCACACACTCAGACACCTCAGGCACACTCCCACACACCTAAACACACTCAGATACACTCAGACACGCTCAGACACACTCAGGCACACTCAGATACACTCAGACACACTCAGACACACTTGAACACACTCAGACAAACTTAGGCACACTCGCACACACCCAGACACATTTGCTCACTCTCAGATATGCTCAGACACACTGAGACTCACTCACACACAGGCACACTCAGACACACTCGACACACTCAGACATAGTCACACACAATCACACACACTCAGACACTCTCAGGCACACCCAGACAAACTTGCAAACACTCAGACACACTCGGACACACTCACACACACTCACACACTCACACACACTCAGACACTCTCAGACACACTCACACACACTCAGGCACACTCAGGCACACCCGCACACACGCACACACTCTGACGCACTCACACTCAGACACACTCAAGCACACTCGCACACATTCAGACACCTCAGGCACACTGAGACACACTCAAACACCCAGACAAACTCAGACAATCTCAGGCACACTGAGACACACTCAGGCACACTCACACACACTCACACACACAAAGACACACTCAGGCACACCCAGACACACTAAGACACACTCAGACACACTCACACACACTCAGGCACACTCATACACACTCATGCACACTCAGACACAACACACTCACACACACTCAGACACACTCACACACAGCCACACACACTTGAACACACTCAGACACACTCAAGCAAACTCCCACACACCTAAACACACTCAGATACACTCAGACACGCTCAGACACGCTCAGACACACTCAGGCACACTCAGGCACACCCGCACACGCACACAGACACACTCAGACACACTTGAACACACTCAGGCACACTCAGGCACACCCGCACACACGCACACACTCTGACACACTCACACTCAGACACACTCAAACACACTCGCACACATTCAGACACCTCAGGCACACTGAGACACACTCGTGCACACCCAGACAAACTCAGACACTCTCAGGCACACTGAGACACACTCAGGCACACTCACACACACTCACACACACAAAGACACACTCAGGCGCACCCAGACACTTTCAGACACACTCACACACACTCAGGCACACTCGCACACACCCAGACACATTCGCTCACACTCAGATACGCTCAGACACACTCAGACCCTCCTACAGCCAGACACACTTAAACACACTCAGACACATTCAGGCACACTCCCACACACCCAGATACACTCAGACACACTCAGGCAAATTCAGACACACTCGTGCACCCTCAGACACACTCAGACACACTCACACACACTCACACACACTCGCACACACTCAAACACACTCAGGCCCTCTCTCACACACTCAGACACACTTAGGCACACTCGCACACACCCAGACACATTCGCTCACTCTCAGATACGCTCAGACACACTCAGGCACACTCAGACACACTCAGGCACACTCAGATACACTCAGACACACTCAGACACACTTGAACACACTCAGACAAACTTAGGCACACTCGCACACACCCAGACACATTTGCTCACTCTCAGATATGCTCAGACACACTGAGACTCACTCACACACAGGCACACTCAGACACACTCGACACACTCAGACATAGTCACACACAATCACACACACTCAGACACTCTCAGGCACACCCAGACAAACTTGCAAACACTCAGACACACTCGGACACACTCACACACACTCACACACTCACACACACTCAGACACTCTCAGACACACTCACACACACTCAGGCACACTCAGGCACACCCGCACACACGCACACACTCTGACGCACTCACACTCAGACACACTCAAGCACACTCGCACACATTCAGACACCTCAGGCACACTGAGACACACTCAAACACCCAGACAAACTCAGACAATCTCAGGCACACTGAGACACACTCAGGCACACTCACACACACTCACACACACAAAGACACACTCAGGCACACCCAGACACACTAAGACACACTCAGACACACTCACACACACTCAGGCACACTCATACACACTCATGCACACTCAGACACAACACACTCACACACACTCAGACACACTCACACACAGCCACACACACTTGAACACACTCAGACACACTCAAGCAAACTCCCACACACCTAAACACACTCAGATACACTCAGACACGCTCAGACACGCTCAGACACACTCAGGCACACTCAGGCACACCCGCACACGCACACAGACACACTCAGACACACTTGAACACACTCAGGCACACTCAGGCACACCCGCACACACGCACACACTCTGACACACTCACACTCAGACACACTCAAACACACTCGCACACATTCAGACACCTCAGGCACACTGAGACACACTCGTGCACACCCAGACAAACTCAGACACTCTCAGGCACACTGAGACACACTCAGGCACACTCACACACACTCACACACACAAAGACACACTCAGGCGCACCCAGACACTTTCAGACACACTCACACACACTCAGGCACACTCGCACACACCCAGACACATTCGCTCACACTCAGATACGCTCAGACACACTCAGACCCTCCTACAGCCAGACACACTTAAACACACTCAGACACATTCAGGCACACTCCCACACACCCAGATACACTCAGACACACTCAGGCAAATTCAGACACACTCGTGCACCCTCAGACACACTCAGACACACTCACACACACTCACACACACTCGCACACACTCAAACACACTCAGGCCCTCTCTCACACACTCAGACACACTTAGGCACACTCGCACACACCCAGACACATTCGCTCACTCTCAGATACGCTCAGACACACTCAGGCACACTCAGACACACTCGTGCACACCCAGACAAACTCAGGCACACACAGACACATTCTCACACACTCAGACACACTCAAACACACTCGCACACATTCAGACACCTCAGGCACACTCAGACACACTCGTGCACACCCAGACAAACTCAGACAAACTCAGACACACTCAGACACACTCACACACACTCAGACACTCTCAGGCACACTCAGACACTCTCACACACACTCACACACATTCGCACACATTCAGACACACTCAAACACACTCAGGCACACTCACACACACTCCCGCACACCCAGATACACTCAGACACAGTCAGACACACTCGTGCAAACCCAGATACACTCAGAAACACTCACACACACTCACACTCAACAACACACTCACACACACTCACACACTCAGACACACTCGCACGCACTCAGACACTCTCAAACACTCTCTCACACACTCAGACACACTCAGACACACTTGAACACACTCAGGCACACCCGCACACACGCACACACTCTGACACACTCACACTCAGACACACTCAAACACACTCGCACACATTCAGACACCTCAGGCACACTGAGACACACTCGTGCACACCCAGACAAACTCAGACACTCTCAGGCACACTGAGACACACTCAGGCACACTCACACACACTCACACACACAAAGACACACTCAGGCACACCCAGACACTTTCAGACACACTCACACACACTCAGGCACACTCGCACACACCCAGACACATTCGCTCACACTCAGATACGCTCAGACACACTCAGACACTCCTACAGCCAGACACACTTAAACACACTCAGACACATTCAGGCACACTCCCACACACCCAGATACACTCAGACACATCAGGCACATTCAGACACACTCGTGCACCCTCAGACACACTCAGACACACTCACACACACTCACACACACTCGCACACACTCAGACACACTCAGGCACTCTCTCACACACTCAGACACACTTAGGCACACTCGCACACACCCAGACACATTCGCTCACTCTCAGATACGCTCAGACACACTCAGGCACACTCAGACACACTCGTGCACACCCAGACAAACTCAGGCACACACAGACACATTCTCACACACTCAGACACACTCAAACACACTCGCACACGTTCAGACACCTCAGGCACACTCAGACACACTCGTGCACACCCAGACAAACTCAAACTCAGACACACTCAGACACACTCACACACACTCAGACACTCTCAGGCACACTCAGACACTCTCACACACACTCACACACATTCGCACACACTCAGACACACTCAAACACACTCAGGCACACTCACACACACTCCCACACACCCAGATACACTCAGACACAGTCAGACACACTCGTGCAAACCCAGATACACTCAGAAACACTCACACACACTCACACGCTCACACACACTCACACACTCAGACACACTCGCACGCACTCAGACACTCTCAAACACTCTCTCACACACTCAGACACACTCAGACACACTTGAACACACTCAGGCACACTCAGGCACACCCGCACACACGCACACACTCTGACACACTCACACTCAGACACACTCAAACACACTCGCACACATTCAGACACCTCAGGCACACTGAGACACACTCGTGCACACACAGACAAACTCAGACACACTCAGACACACTCAAACACACTCACGCACACTCAGACACTCTCAGGCACACCGAGACACACTCAGGCACACTCACACACACTCACACACACAAAGACACACTCAGGCACACCCAGACACTTTCAGACACACTCACACACACTCAGGCACACTCGCACACACCCAGACACAGTCACTCACACTCAGATACGCTCAGACACACTCAGACACTCCTACAGCCAGACACACTTAAACACACTCAGACACATTCAGGCACACTCCCACACACCCAGATACACTCAGACACACTCAGGCACACTCAGGCACATTCAGACACAGTCGTGCACACTCAGACACACTCAGGCACTCTCTCACACACTCAGACACACTTAGGCACACTCACACACTCTCACACACACTCGGACACACTTAGGCACACAGCCAGACACACTTAAACACATTCAGACACACTCAGGCACACTCACACACACTCAGGCACATTCAGACACACTTGTGCACACCCAGACATATTCAGACACACTCAGGCACACTCACACACAGTCCGACACACTCCCACACACCCAGATACACTCAGACACAGTCAGACACATTGGTGTAAACCCAGATAGACACACTCAGACACACTCACACACACAGTCACACATACTCACACTCACGCACACACACTCAGACACACTCAGGCACACTTGAACACACTCAGGCACACTCAGGCACACCTGCACACACTCAGACGCACTCAGACAAACTTAGGCACACTCGCACACACCCAGACACTCTCGCACACACTCAGGCACACTCAGACACACTCACACGCACTCACACACACTCAGACACACTGAGACACACTTGAACACACTCCGACACACTCAGACACTCACACACTCAGACACACTCCCACACACTCAGAGGCACTAAGACACACTCAGACACACTCCCACTCACTCAAGCACACTCAGGTGCACCTGCACACACTCAAACACACTGAGACACACCTGGAAACACTCAGACACACTCAGACACATAAATGCATGCTCAGACAAACTCAGGCCTAATCAGACAAACTCAGGCACACACAGACACATTCTCACACACTCAGACACACTCAAACACACTCGCAGACATTCAGACACCTCAGGCACACTCAGACACCCTAGTGCACACCCAGACAAACTCAGACACACTCAGACACACTCACACACACTCAGACACTCTCAGGTACACAAAGACACACTCGCACACACTCACACACTCACACACACTCAGACACACTCAGGCACACCCAGACACACTCAGACACACTCCCACACAACCAGATACACTCAGAAACATTCAGACACACTCGTGCAAACCCAGATACACTCACACACACTCAGGCACACCTGCACATACGCACACACTGACACACTCACACTCTCACACACTCAGATGCACTAAGACACACTCAGACACACTCCCACACACTCAAGTACACTCAGACACACTCACACACACTCAGACACACTCAGACACTCTCAGGCACACCCAGACACACTCACACACACTCACACACTCACACACACTCAGACACACTCAGGCACACTCAGGCACACTCACACACACTCACACACACTCACACACATTCACACACACTCAGACACACTTGGACACTCTTAGGCACACAGCCAGACACACTTAAACACATTCAGACACACTCAGGCACACTCACACACACTCAGGCACATTCAGACACACTCGTGCACATCCAGACACACTCAAACACACTCAGGCACACTCACACACACTCCCACACACCCAGATACACTCAGACACAGTCAGACACACTTGTGCAAACCCAGATACACTCAGAAACACTCACACACACTCACACACTCAGGCACACACGCAACCACTCAGACACTCTCAAACACTCTCTCACACACTCAGACACACTCAGACACACTTGAACACACTCAGGCACACTCAGGCACACCCGCACACACTCAGACACACTCAGACACACTCAGACACACTCACACACACTCGCAGACACTCAGACACACTCAGGCACTCTCTCACACACTCAGACACACTTAGGCACACTCGCACACACCCAGACACATTCGCTCACTATCAGATACGCTCAGACACACTCAGACACACTCGCACACAGCCAGACACACTTAAACACACTCAGGCACACTCAGACACACTCATGCACACCCAGACAAACTCAGACACACTCAGACACACTCACAAACACTCAGACACACTTGAACACACTCCGACACACTCAGACACTCACACACTCAGACACACTCCCACACAGTCAAGCACACTCAGATGCACCTGCACACACTCAAACACACTGAGACACACTTGGAAACACTCAGATACACTCAGACACATAAATACATGCTCAGACAAACTCAGGCCTAATCAGACAAACTCAGGCACACCCAGACACACTAAGACACACTCAGACTCACTCACACACACTCAGGCACACTCATACACACTCATGCACACTCAGACACAACACACTCACACACACTCAGACACACTCACACACACTCACACACACTCAGACACACTCAGGCACACTCATATACACTCAGACACACTCAGACACACTCTCACACAGCCAGACACACTTAAACACACTCAGGCACACTCAGGCACACTCAGGCACACAGAATCCAAGAGTCCTTCAGCTTGGAAAAGACGTCCAAGCTCATTGAGTCTTGTGCAGCCCCTCCCTGACTGCCTGCAGCGACCAAAAGCACCAAAAGGAATAGTGTGAAAGCCATGGCCTGCAGGAGGACACAGAGAAGGGCTTGGCTGGGGTGGGGAAGGAGGGAGCTGTCTTACTCTTAGAAACTCTTTAACTGTCCCTCACCACATCCAAAGTAACATATCATTATATACATGCTTGACTAAATCCTTTGATTATTGTTTCCACTTCTTCAGCACACTCTATGCTCACAAACAAGGCTGCTAACTTACTACTTTGGAGTGTTGCTTTCTAGGCCTACTCTCTTACTAAGCCTTAGCCATTCTACTACTAAATTTAAATTGCTCTGCAACGCCCCCCCTTTTGAGCATTCTTCAGGCTTTTCCTGCAAGGATGCTCAAATATAACAATCTTCAGGTTGCAGTTTCTTGATAGACGGGAGGTAGTCCATCTTGCGGTGAGATTACTTCTTTTCTTGTTATAGCTTTCATGATGCGTCTCGTATGTTGACTTTCTTTTACAATCATTCCTAAAAGACACTTGTAAACAGTTATGGCTATGACAATAATTATTACAATCAATATTCCGTACTGGATAACAGAAGATATCCATCCTGACACATTAAGACCTAGGGAGCTGAATAATTCTCCAATCCAATTGTGTTCTGCTTCCTTTTGCAGTTCATAAACATTCTCGTCAATTTGTTCTAATTGACTAATATCTTTCTCTACTTCCTTGGTGACATTTGGGATGTGTACACAACAATGCTCGTCCTTTGCATGCAGGTAGCCGCAAACTCCATGTTCCTTGAGTAATATCAGGTCTAATGCCATGCGGTTTTGTATGGTCATTCTAGAGGTGGCCTGTAATTGTAAATTTAGATCTTTAAATCCCTTCTTAGTGACTGCTGCTAACCTTTCAGTTTGTCCCATTAATTTAAACATTTCTCTGTTCCGGTATGTTGAGATTGGTGCAAACACAGACTCTAATGCCCATCCAAATGTAACTCCTGCTGATTGTTCATGCCAATCTTTTAACTCCAAGTCATCAATATCTTTACTAATTTCTCTTTTGCCTCGTGGTTGTATTTCTACTGATGTTAACTTATCCTGCTTCCAGAATGGACAGAGAATAGGTATCCCTAGTGTGACAGGTACAACTGGACCATCTATGGGCATGTGGGTGGTCCACTGACCATGCCCCATTACCAACACTAAATTTCCTGGACTCTTAAATGTGGTGGTATGGCAATCAATGTTTTTCACAGATCCCTTAATAGTATGATTATACCCTCGACATTCACATCCTAACTGCAAGAGTGTTTTGAGTGGCATTAAACCTATCTCATCGTCTGGGGTATCACATGTGTATATTCGAGTACAATTCCAATTCTCTTTCGTACGTGTTTCTGTCCTCTAATTATGATTTCCTCTATTTCGTGTCCCTTCCATAGCTTTATACACTTTGGGTACCTGCAGAACAGTGTAACCTTTTTGTTGTGTAGCATCCCAAACTGTTGTCACTCCTTCTGTCATGATTTGATCTTGATCTCTCCATCTCCACTTGACGTTAACATCCCTTAATTCAGCTCCCTGGTTATCAGAAAACAAACAGGTTAAATTCACATCAGTGTGCTCGGGTACAAATAAATAAGGATCCAGGGTCTCAATTCTCACGGTGGTCTCTGCTAAACTTATCAACCCCAGGAACACCACGATTCTCAACTGTTGGCTCGAAATACCATCCTTGTGGGTGAGAGAGGTTCTACCGACCACGAGACTGGAACCTTCTTGACTCGAGTATAAGGGATTCAGCTGTCGATTCTTTCGACTTTTACTGCCGTGTAGGTCGTCATTATCACCTGGAGAGGACAGTCCCATGTTTCCTTCAGCGGTTCCACCGACCAGTTTCTCACGTAGACATGATCCCCTGGAGAAATGTCATGAACCGGATTCTCCAGGGGCAGAGGCCGATTCCACTGCAGTGCTCCTCTGAGGGCTGTGAGAGTCTTATTTAAAGATAACGCATAATTAAATACTGCTTGATCACCCACTATATGAGGATCCCCTTGGTAGGTAGCTGCATGGTAGGGCTTACCATACAATATTTCGTATGGACTTACTCCTATTCTCTCCCTTGGTTTGATCCTGACTCTCAACAAGGCGAGTGGTAGTGCTTGGGGCCACTGAATTTTTGCTTCTTGACAGATTTTCTTTAATTGACCTTTCAATGTCTGATTCATCCTCTCTACTTGTCCGCTGGATTGCGGTCTCCATGGTGTATGGAGATTCCACACTGTTCCCAGTGCAACAGATATTTCTTGCACTATCCCTCCGGTAAAGTGTGGCCCTCGATCAGATGATAACCCCAGAGGTATCCCAAATCTCGGAATAATTTCTCTCAGAAGAGTTTTAACTACTTCTTTTGCTTGATTGGTCCTGCACGGAAAGGCTTCCGGCCACCCTGAAAAAGTACAAACATATACTAACAGATACTTATAAGTTTGGGCCTTAGGCAACTCAGAAAAATCTATTTGCCAATAATCTCCTGGTAACTGTCCTATCTGTAACTTTCCCAATTGTACCTGTCTTCTGACCACTGGGTTATTTTTAATACACATGGGACACATTGCATTTACTCTTTTTACTAGTGTTAACATCTGGTTTGAGAGAACCTCATTTTTCAAAAATTTTACCAATGCTTCTGCACCCCAGTGGCACTTATTGTGTTCCGTTTCAAGCACTGCTTTCATTATTCTGACAGGTAGAATCACTTGTCCTGTGGGGGAAATATACCACCCTTTAACATTTTTCCTTGCATTTGTCATTTGAGCTAATTTCTCATCTTCCTGTGAATAATGTGGTTTTTCCTCCATATATGCTATTGCTGGATTATTTCGAACACGCAAAAGAGCCATCTGAGTCCACACTTCTCTTGCGGCTTCTTTAGCCGCTTGGTCAGCCTGTCGATTACCTTGAAATTCTCGTCCGGGATCAGTCTGATGTCCTTTAACATGCATTATTGCCACTGCTGAGGGCTTGTGTATTGCCTCTAGCAATTGTAAAATTTCTTCCCGATGTTTAATCGTTGTCCCCTGAGAAGTAAGAAGTCCTCTCTCTTTCCAGAGTGCTCCGTGAACATGAACTACCCCAAAAGCATATTTGGAGTCAGTCCATATATTAACTCTCCTTCCTTGGCTTAATATTAAAGCTCTCACCAATGCCCATATTTCGGCCTTTTGTGCAGACGTACCTGGGGGTAGTGCGTTTGCTTCTATCACTTGTTGTAGAGGGACCACTACATACCCAGCATACCTGATGATCAACTTTTCTAGTTTCATCATTGCACAGGACACCAGGAGGGTGACAGCAAAGGATCTAGTAACTCCCTGGCACAGTGGGGGTTTTCCTGGAGTCGCACACAGAAATGTGTCAGGGTTCTGAGAGGTGTCCAGCCCTGATCTGGTCTGATGAACTGCTCACACACACTGGGGTGTTCAGAAACACGAGTTCATCCCACGCACACACACAGACAGTTCATTGCAGCAGGGACAGTGTCTCTCTGGGCTCCTGCTGCCACTCCCAGAGCCTGGAGCCACCTCTGCCCTGTAGTGCTCCCACCCTGCCCACTCTTACACTTCAGAAGAACATTAAGGTTTTCTACTCACTGGAACTGCCCAGTCCAGCCCCTCCCTGGTCCCCCCATCTCCCTGCCCCACCCTAGCCCAGCAGAGCAGCACAGTAGTGCTGCAGCAAGAAAGGGAGGAAATAGAGGACAGGGACAGTGACCGCGTGTCTGGACTGCTCAGGAGATCATCAGCTCAGGCAGCAGCTCCTGCAGCCCCAGGGCCAGACCCTCTTCCCAGTGGCCCAGGCAGCTTCTACCACGTGGGAACAAGCTCTGCTGCCCAGGAGGGTCCTGTAGTGCAGGGTTTTGCAGATGGCCACGTAGCGGTCGTAGGACATGATGGTGAGAAGGGCAACCTTCGCTGTGATCAAGAAGGAAAGCAAAAAACACCTGTGCAGTTCATCTTGAGATGCCCCTGGTGTTCCAGAGGCATCTCTCATCACCAGAGATGCCCCTGATGTTCCAGAGGGAATTGACCATGGCTTTGGGGACAGTGGTGCAGATGCAGCCCAAGTGTGTGAGGGAGAGGTAGAGCATGAAGAAGTGCCTGGGGGTGTGCAGGTGATGGTGGCAGGCTACGGCACTGAGGATGAGGCCGTTGCTCAGGAGGGCAGCCAGGGAGATGCCCAGAAAGAAGCAGAAATGCAAGAGCTGCAACCCTCGCGTGCCAGGAGGAGGAAGTGGGGGAATGGAGCTGCTGTTGGACAGGAGCTTCCTCCGGGCATCAGGAAGTGTCCAAGGAGGAAAAGGCAGTGAAAACTTTGGGACAGATTTCCTAGACCAAAGCCTATGAATTCGTCTGAGTATCTACCCTCATCCCACGTGTAGATTCTGGACTGTTGAAGACCGGCTTAGTATGACTTTAGGATGATTTCTTCTGAATTTTTATATTTATTTTTCTACTACCAGGTCTGAGAGCTGTGTCACGGTGACACGGGGGGCATCGTGGAACCAAACAAACCCTGAGACATTCCAGAATCCCACATGTGTTGGGTCTGTCTGAGTTGGAGTTCCTTTTCTCACTGCAACCGTCACAGTGCTATGCTTTGCAATGGCAGCTACAAAGGGGTTAATCACACCAGTGCTTTGGCAACTGCTGAGCATGACTGGCACAGCATCTTCATTGTCAGCTTCCTCTCTTGAATTGGGGGCAAGATCGTGGGAGGGGATACAGACAGGCAAGTTGAGCCAAATAGACCAAAGTGATATATGGCGTCAACTCGGCTACAAAAGCTCAGGAAAGTAACAGGAAAGGGGGGAAATCCGTTTTTTTAATACTTGCCTTCAGAGCAGCATCTCTGAGTGGTGAAGCCCTGCTTCCCGTGAAGTGGCCAGGCATGGCTGCTGACGGGAAGTAGAGAATAAAACTTTTCTTTTCCTCTTCACTTATGCATGCACAAACTTTGGTTTTTGCTTTAGTAAAGTGCCTGATCTCAAGGTAGAAGTAATTTTCCATCTTTTTCTGTCTCTCCTGTCTGTCTGGAAAGGGCAGCAATAGAGCAGTTTGGTGGGCACCTGGCATCCAGACAACGTCACCCCACTGCAATGTTGAAGGGTCTCGTGGAACCAAAGGACTGCTGGGACACTGGGGGAACTCACGGAATCAAGCGGCCGTCCTGACGCTGCCCTGCATCACAGAAGCAAATGTTCCCGGGGAAAATACAGAAAACCATGGAATTAAGGGATGTCATTGGGACCTGCGGGACCTCATGGAACTAAACAAACCCTGGGATATCTTTGGAACTTCATGGAATCAAAGGGGTAAAACAAAATAATTAAACCCAATGACATGGTAATTGGATTGATAATTTCTTAGGATGCCAGCTGGGGATTTGTGGGGGTACTCTGCCATGCATGAATCAAAGAATCAGTATCAATTTCGGAATGTAAATACAGTGATACTTGAAAGAGACCCCCACCCATTCGCAAGCAGTCCATACTTATGATTTTGCGTCAAATAGCACCTGGGATTGTATTCGTGGAGCAAGACTGCCATCTAGCGTCCATTATTTTTTTTTTCCGGGAGGGGCAGTCATTTTTGCAGAGTGGTCTTCTCGCTTAGCCAGGCCTCGTAAGCATCTCTGTTTGACCTATCCGACCCCTAACCCCTAAACTAAATGTTCTAGGACCAGCTAAGACATGTGTCTTAGAACTTCCCATTTGCTTAAACAATGTATAGAAAGACATTCGTCTTAGCAGATCAAATTAGACAAGTTTTCTGAGGCATGTAAGCTAATTTCTGGAAGATGGGCATACGATACACTCTATTGTATTCCATGTATCCTCTACATTGCTCTCCTAAAATTAATTGTAGTCTTAAAAGAAAGAAGTACTACCGTGCCAAGAAAGCAAATCCCTTTTTTGATTAGGATTTTTAGCTAAGAAAAATATTCTGAATTACAAAGTCATTTAGAAAGGAGATCCTCACTCATTTTAGTGCCATGGTGACAATATGGGGCCCCATGTAACAAATGGAACACTGAACACTGCAGATTCCCATGGAATCAAGGGACCATTTTGACATTATAGGACCTCATGCAAGAGGGAGGCCCTACAGAGAGACCTCAAATCAGAGGTTTGGGCAATTATCAATCAGAGGAAGTTCAACAAGGGGAAGTGCCGGATTCTGTCCCTGGGATGGGGCAAGCCCGGATGTACAGACAGACTGGGAATGACATGCTGCGTAGCAGCGCTGGAAAATGGCCTCTGGGGTCCTGGTGGATGGCCAGTTGGCCAAGAGTCGGTGGTGCCCTGGCGGGGCCTCACTGCTCAGTCACACGAGGGTTTTCAGACACACGAGTCCTTCGCTTGCAGAGATACAGACAGTTCATTGCAGCAGGGGTAGTATCTCCTGGGGCTCCTGCTGCAACACCCAGGGCCTGGAGGAACCTCAGCCCTTGTGGGGTGCCACCTGCTCTGCCACCATCTGAGATGCCCCAAGGCTTGAGGGGTGAAAACGGGGAGGTCTGTCATGAGAAGCACATCCTAGATCTGCATGCGGGGGCTCGGCCAGGATTTAGTACCACGAATGCAAAGTGACACTGTGACACATTTTGTCCCACAAAACTTCAAGGCACCTCCAGGAGGTTGATGGCATTTGTACTTGTTCAGGGTCATCTCCCCACAACAACACCAGGTGTGTGCTCAAGACTAGTCTTTGCAATGCCAACAGAGACATCCTCTTTGGTAGTTCAGTGTCTCTCCAAGGAAGGCTAAAGAACCTCTCCGGGCTGGGTGAGAAGCCAGTGCTGGAAGTAGTGGTCCTATTGTGAGTGCCAACCAAGAGTGGTTGGCAGGTGTGGAATGCATGCCCTGGGGAATTGACCTGGGTTTTCCAGTGCACATGGCAATTGACCACACTCTGTCCCGGTGGTCCTTCGTGTCCTCCTACGAAGGTGACAGAGATGGGAAAGAGAATGAATTTTTGGCTGTGCCTCTGCGTGCCCCTCAACCTGCTGCAGATGTGCTGATTCCAGCACATCCAGTTCAGGTGTGACAGTCTGTTCCCTGGTCCTCTGAGCAGGAGGAGCAGGAGGAGGGACACAGCAGTGCTCATTATGGAGAGTGCATCTCCATGAAGTCCAAAGCAGGTGGGCGATGGCATGCCACGTCCGAGCTTTCTGTGGGGAAGGTGCTTCTCCCAGGCACTGCCTTGTCGTAGCCCTGCTGCCACAGCCCCCGAAAAAACACCAAGTGGTTTTTATCCGCAGCAAAAGTGCTCCTACAGCCAGAAGGAATGCTCCCCGGGATAGGCCAGGAGAGGCTGAGCCCGGGGTGCTGAGCCCGGAAGGATGTTCTTCCTCTCCTGCCCCTCGACCATTCTCAAAAGCACGTGCCCTGGAGGAAAATTCAGGAGTCTCCAAATGCCAAAAGAGACGAGATGTGAAGGAAGAGAGGGTGGCGGTGACAGGAGCTCATGGCCTTTCAATGTTGAGCTCCCCGATACCAACCCGCACCCCTACCACCCACGGGGAAGTGAGGGAGAGGAAGGTAGAGTAGAGAGAGGAGGTGGAGAGGAGGCGGCCAGCCCGGAGTAGAGAGCCGCGCCTGGCGGTGTCAGCGAGACATCGTGCGGCGGATGCGGCGTTTGCAGCGCTGGCGTGGAGTTGGGCTGGCGGGGATGGCCGCGGTTCTGCTCGGTGCGCAGGGCTGGCGGCCGGGGACAGGTGGGGCAGGGACAGCTGCTGGGATGACCGTGTAATTCCCTCCAGATTTCCCTCCTGCCTGGCAGGTACTTCACAGAGCTCTGCCCCGGAACTATCCTCCTCTCCATCCCTCCCTCTGCTCCATAAAACATTCCCTCAGAACACCCAGAGCTCTTTTCTTTGTCGAGCCGTTCCTCTTTCCTTGCTTTACTCTCTCTTCTTCAGATATCTCCGGCTGTCCCTCCTTCCCCTTTCCTACATTTCTTCCACTCTTTGTGTAGTCCCACATCTTTCCATTCTTTAGTGACTCCACCAATCCACCTCTCTTCCCCGTACCCATCTCTCCAGCTAATACTAATGCACACTTTCACTACTGCACACTTTGACATCTTCTTAAAGTTCTTTTCCGTATGGTCCTGACTGATCTTGTGCCCTTTTTTCTGGAAAGCAACCAACAGTAAAAAACACCTCCAAGGGCTTTCCTTCTTTTTCTCCCCGCCAGTGTCTGCAGGCAGAGGACAAGTGCAGCAGGACCCATTGGCAGAGACAACCGAGGGCAGTGAAATCACCATCAAGTGCTCACACGCAAACATAAGAATCGGGGATTTTATGCATATCTAACGGCAGCTCCCGGGTCACAGCCCCGAGTTCCTGGCACGCGCTGCTAAAGGGTCCAGAGAGCTGCGCGAGCCAGCGGGGCAGCTGTCTGTGTGGGGAGGTGGTCCTTGCACTTTCCTCTGGCTCTCTGGCCCGGTAATGGTTCGCGGCTCTCTATTCCTGCGCCCTGGCGGAAGAGGACTGATTGACACATTCGTCTTTGGAACTTTCAGGGAATTTTCTTGGAAATGCACAATTCGGTTAATTCGTTCTACAGTAGAGCTATGTAGCGTCCCTATGAAAACAAGGCCCTTCAGTCCTACACAGAGCATAGGCTTCTGAGAGTGTGTCTGAATGTCAAGTGAGGTTCATAGCACAGGGCAGCGCAGATCTGGGCATCGTGCAGTCAGTTGTTATGTTTGTCCCTATCTTCTCCTGAGACATCGTCACCTAGATACTCTGATCCACTCCAGGAAGGCACCGCGGTTCTCTGGTTCAAGAAGATCTTTCTCTTTGGAGAGAAGGAGGGTTCTATACTTGCTTTGTGTGTGTAAAAGACACCATCAGTGTGTCCGCAAGACTTGGAGCATCACCTGTCAACGATCTGAACAGTAGATCTCGGACATGCGCTGAAGGAGCTGTGAAGGCATACAGTATGACCGACCGAGGGACAGCCAAGCCAGATCAAGACAAAAGCAGTAAGAAAGGAGAGACCTCCAGCCATGTGACCCTTGGCCCAGGAAGGATGGTTGAAGAATACTCAATTTCATCTAAATGTGTAATCTCTACTCTGATATCTAAGAGGGCAGAAACATGATAGGAGCAAACTTGCATACGGAGGGTGAGCTTGGTGCTGGCCTTCCACCCGGGAAGACTGCGAAAGCATTAGTTTCCTGTGTTGTAATGGGTGCCTGGGGGAGCTCTGGAGTTCATCTCGAGAAGGGGCTTAGAAAAAGGGTCTCCAGACTTTCAGCTGCTCTTTCAGATGGTTGGGCCATGGCACTTCCAGGCAGCACTCTGGTGTTTGACACGTGTGCTCCCTCGGTGTGCGTGAGGATCTTTATCCTGTTCCCTGCTCATCCCTCAGCACATTCCCTAG